>NW_024753206.1:247500-264095 GCF_018991925.1 Homarus americanus
ATATTGCTGAAACTTGTTAATATGTGCTGAAACGTGTTAATATGTGATGAAACGTGTTAATATGTGCTGAAACGTGTTAATATGTGATGAAACGTGTTAATATGTGATGAAACGTGTTAATATAAAAGAAACGTGTTAATATGTGCTGAAACGTGTTAATATTGTGCTGAAACGTGTTAATATGTGCTGAAACGTGTTAATATGTGCTGAAACGTGTTAATATGTGCAGAAACGTGTTAATATGTGCTGAAACGTGTTAATATGTGCTGAAACGTGTTAATATGTGCAAAACGTTAATATGGAACGTGTTAATATTGAAACGTTAATATGTGTTGATAGAGTGGTGTTGAGAGGTGTCGCCGGAGTGTTGATGATAAACTAGACAATATTTGGTACTCTGCAGACATTTTCAATTTCCTTGTTATTATGAGCAGAGCTTTGAGCGGTGGGCCTTGGGAGGTCGTCTTAAGGCGGAGGTGGCGGTGTGGCTGTGGGAGGGTCGACCATACGGGAGGTGGGAGGGAGGAGGTAGTGTTGTGGTTTGGCTCTGTCTTGCCTGTAGGTGGTCGTTTTGTGCTGAAGGTGAAGCATTCTGGCTCTCCCCCCTCTCTCTCTCAAAGTTATTATTGCTGTCGTTATTCTCTTGTCTTACGATCACTTGTCATCTTCACCATTTACCTTCAGCTGTCACTTTCACCTGTCGTCTTCACCCGTTATCTCCACATGTCATATTCATCTTCACCTGTCACTTTCACCCGTCACTTTACCTGTCATCTTCACCTGTCATCTTCACCCGTCATCTTCACCTGTCATCTTCACCTGTCATCTTCACCTCGTCATCTTCACCTGTCATCTTCACCTGTCATCTTCACCCTGTCATCTTCACCCGTCATCTTCACCGTCATCTTCACCTGTCATCTTCACCTGTCATCTTCACCTGTCATCTTCTTCAGGGTCAATGCCAAGGGTGAGACAGCAATGGTTGAAACCCTATAATAGTGCTGATCCCTCCTCCTCCCTCCCTCCTCCTCCTCCCTCCCCTTCTCATACCTCCCTCCCTCCTCTTCTCTCCCTCCCTCCCCTCCCTCCCTCCCTCCCTCCCTCCCTCCCTCCCTCCCTCCCTCCCTCCCTCCCTCCTCCTCCTTCCCTCCTTCCTTCCTACAAGAATAAACGCAATGAAATGTAAACGAAGAAAAAAAAAGAGAGAGACAATTGAACAGAAGAATAAGTAAAGAAACGAGACAAAGAACACACACTCTCTCTCCCTCCTCCCTCTCTTGCCCTTAACCCGTCCTCCTCCCCACTCTTCTCCTCCCCCACCTCCTTCTCTTCTCCACCCCCGTCTCCTCCCACCTCCTACAGCTTCCTCTCCTTATCCTCCCCAACCCTCCTTATCCTCCCCACCCCTTATCCTCCCCACCCCTTATCCTCCCCACCCTCCTTATCCTCCCCACCCCTTATCCTCCCCAACCCTCCTTATCCTCCCCAACCCTCCTTATCCTCCCCAACCCTCCTTATCCTCCCCAACCCTCCTTATCCTCCCCACCCCTTATCCTCCCCAACCCTCCTTATCCTCCCCACCCCTTATCCTCCCCACCCCTTATCCTCCCCAACCCTCCTTATCCTCCCCAACCCTCCTTATCCTCCCCAACCCTCCTATCCTCCCCAACCCTCCTTATCCTCCCACCTCTCCTTATCCTCCCCAACCCTTATCCTCCCCACCTCTCCTCCTGCAGCACAAGGCAGTAAGAGGAATGGTGACGTCAGCATATATCAGATTCCTCCTGCCTAAGCTAACCCACTTATACCGTTGATTGACAGCTTCTTCTTCTTCTTCTTCTTCTTCTTCTTCTTCTTTAATCTTGCTTATTCTTATTTATTCTTGTTTATTCTTATTTATTCTTGTTTATTCTTGTTTATTCTTATTTATTCTTGTTTATTCTTATTTATTCTCGTTTATTCTTATTTATTCTCGTTTATTCTTATTTATTCTTGTTTATTCTTATTTATTCTCGTTTATTCTTATTTATTCTTGTTTATTCTTATTTATTCTCGTTTATTCTTATTTATTCTTGTTTATTCTATTTACTGTATATATATATTTTTTGTCCCTATGTGTGATATTTTTAGTTAAGGAATGTGAGAGGAGACATCTGGCCTACAGAGGTGTGAGACTCTGGGATGTTACCTGAAGATGATGTTGTTGTACGTGTGTTATGTAGTGAGCAAAAGGTGGATGGAGGATGTTGTTGTTTTTTTGTTGTGTGGATGTTTTGAGAAATGTGTGTCATTCGTGTGTGTGTGGATGTTGTGAGAAATGTGTGTGTGGATGTCGTGTGGGTATTGTGGAAAATGTTTGTTTCAGGTGTGGATGTTCTAGAAGAGGGGATATTTATTGTGTTTCTCGTGTGGATATTCTAAAAAAAAGTGTTTTTCTCGTGTGGATATTCTAAAAAAGGTGTTTCTCTCGTGTGGATATTATTATTATTAGTATTACTTTAATTCTTGTTGTTGTTTATCTAGTGGATGTCAGTATATCTGCTGTCTTGAAACACTATTCACAACACACACACACACACACACACACACACACACACACACACACACACACACACACACACACAAGTCTCTTTGATCCACCCAACACAAAGCAGGAAGAGAAATAAAGGTGAGAGAGAAATAGAGAAAGAACGAGAGACAGAAATAGCACAATATGTGTGTGTGTGTGTGTGTGTGTGTGTGTGTGTGTGTGTGTGTGTGTGTGTGTGTGTGTGTGTGTTATTGTCATGGGCTGGAGCGAGATATTGATCTTATATGTAGATTTGACCATTACACTTTGTCATGTGTGTGTGTGTGTGTGTGTCTGTCTGTGTGTACGTAGTTGGTGTTTGTGGGTGTTATGGGTGTATGTGTTTGTGTTTATGTGTGTGTAGGTATCATTAATGTGCGTATGTATGTATGTATGTAGGTCAAGACAGCGGGGCAGTGTACCTCAACAGATGTAGTCATTTAGTCATGTCAGAGTTCATTTATTACCTGATGAGAGAGAGAGGAGAGAGAGAGAGAGAGAGAGAGATTCCCCTGTCACCCCTCATATGTCATGGAAGTTACAGGGGGTTAGGGGGGTATGGAAGTTAAGCAGGGGGTTAGGGGGTATGGAAGTTACAGGGGGTTAGGGGAAGGGTAGGGGTATTGTTGGACTTATTGAGATTTTGTCCATTTAGTCCATAAACCATGCTGGGGATATTGTCCAGGTGTGGAATATTGTCCAATTTTGTCCACTATGATAAGGTAATTGTCCAGATTGTGTTGTGTATTGTCCAATTTAGGTCAGGTTTGTCTTGTCTGTCTGTTGTTGTAATTTTTTGTTATTACGATTAATGTTGTTATATTGTTTATAATCTCTATCTCTCTCTCTCTCTCTCTCTCATCAGGAATTTCATTTATCACCAAATTTATTCATATATTCCTGCATAATTTTTTTTTTTTGCAAACCTGATTTTTTGGTTCAGGTCTTGACAGCTTTGTTTATTTCACTGTATATATATATTAAGTCAATTTTTCACCTTTTGTGTACTTAATTAAATGTTTTTGTGTTCAGGTGTAGTTAAATATGTGTGTGTGTGTGTGTGTCTGTCTGTGTGTGTGTCTGTCTGTCTGTCTGTCTGTCTGTCTGTCTGTCTGTCTGTTTGTCTGTGTGTGTGTGTGTGTGTGTGTGTGTGTGTGTGTGTGTGTACGCCGGGTCTCTCCTTAAAGGTGATGGCAGGACTCCCGGCCCCACCAGAGAGCGTCCCCAACTAACTGGGTCACTGACTGTTAAACTGATGACTGGGGCGGATAACTAACTGTCACTGAATGGTTAACTAACTGGGTCACTGAATGGTTAACTAACTGGGTCACTGAATGGTTAAATAACTGGTTCACTGAATGATTAACTAACTGGTATACTGAATGGTTAAGTAACTGGTAAACTGATCATTAACTGAAACTACTGACTGGAGGTTAATTCTGAATGTCTTTCTGATGTAAGGTTAGGTCAGGCTAAGTTAGGTTAGGTCAGGCTAAGTTAGGTTAGGTCAGGTCAGGTTAGGTCAGGTCAGGTTAGGTCAGGTCAGGTTAGGTTAGGTCAGGTCAGGTCAGGTTAGGTTAGGTTAGTCAGCTAAGTTAGGTTAGGTCAGGCTGTTAGGTTAGGTCAGGCTAAGTTAGGTTAGGTCAGGCTAAGTTAGGTTAGGTTAGGTCAGGCTAAGTTAGGGTTAGGTCAGGCTAAGTTAGGTTAGGTCAGGTTAGGTCAGGTCAGGTCAGGTCAGGTCAGGTCAGGTCAGGTCCTCCTTTCACCAGTTTAATATGTGTTTATCGCCCTTGTTACGTGGGGTAATTTTTGTTGGACACACGACCCTTGGGAGATACAGACGTAACCCTTAAGGTCTGGTAAGAGGGCAAGGGGAGGGGGGGGGCAGGGAAGGAGGGAGGCAAGTGGAGCTGGGATAGAAAGGAGGGGGGAGGGAGGTACTGAAAGGGAAGGGGGGTAGGAGGGAGTGAAGAGGAGGGGGAGGTAGGAAGAGGTGGATTAGGGAGGTTAGGGAAGGGAGAGGGGGTTAGGTTAAGGAGGAAGGGGGCAGGAGAGTGGGGTAGCAGGGGAAGGGGAGGAGAGAGAATAGAGGAGAAGAGGGGAGAGAGGGGAAGGAGAGAGAGGCAGGGGGAAGGAGAGGGAGGACTATCAGGGGAGGAAGAGAGAGAAAGGGGAAAGGGGGTAGGAGAAAAAAGGGGAGAGAGGGGGATCAAGTACAAACCACTAACAAGTTTGAGGGGGACTTGTGTGTGTGTGTATGTGTGTGTGTGTGTGTGTGTGTGTGTGTGTGTGTGTGTGTGTGTGTTTACCGCTAATTTACCTTCCTATACACCCAAAGATTTTATTTTGTGTGAAGTTTAGAATCTCTCTCCTCTCTCTCCGTCAAATTCCGCAAAGTTAATGTTTTTTTAGCGAACTTTAAGGCTCTGCCCAAATACTCGCCAAAGTTTTTACATTTTTTTCCTCGTTAGTTTAAAAGAAAATAGCTCAAACGAAGACAGATGGTGGTGGATGGTGGTAGATGGTGGTGGATGGTGGTGGTTGTTGATGGTGATGGTGGTAGTAGGTAATGGTGATGGTTGTGGTGGTGGTGGAGGTAGTGGGTGGTAGGTGATGGTGGTAGGTAGGGGTGGTGGTGGATCGTAGGTGGTGGTGGTGGTAGATCAATAGATGATGGTAGTTGTAGATAGATGCTGGTAGTTGGTGGTAATACTAGTAGATGTATAAATGAAATGCTGCAAGTGACGCTAATATACCTGTAATAGAGACACACGCAGACAGACAGACAGACCGACAGATAGACGCAGACAGATAGACAGACCGACAGATAGACGCAGACAGATAGACAGATGCAGACAGACAGACAGATGCAGACAGACAGACAGACAGACAGATGCAGACAGACAGACAGACAGACAGAGAAACAGACATAAATATAAACAGACAGACACAGACAGAAATAGACAGACAAATACAGACAGACAGACGTGAACCAAATACCTCATAAATAACAGAATAATAAGACAATTAAGCTGAAACTATCAAAGCTTATCATTGTGTTGGGGGCGAGGGGGGGGTGGGGTGGGGGAGAGGAGGTGGGGGGTGTGGGGAGAGGTGGTGGAGGGTGTGTGGGGGAGAGGAGGTGGAGGGTGTGTGGGGGGAGAGGAGGTGTGCGAGGGGTGTGGGGAGAGGAGGTGGGGGGGGTGGGGGGAGGAGGTTGGGGTGTGGGGGAGAGGTGGTGGGAGGGGGTGTGTGGGGGGAGAGGGAGGTGTGGAGGGGTGGGGAGAGGGAGGGGAGGGGTGTGTGGGGAGAGGAGGGGGTGGGGGAGAGGTGGGGGTGGGAGGGGGGGGGGGAGAGGGGAGGTGGGAGGGGGGGGAGAGGAGGTGGAGGGGTGGGGGAGAGGAGGTGTGGGAGGGTGTGGGGGAGAGGTGGGTGGGAGGGTGTGGGGAGAGGAGGTGGGAGGGGTGTGGGGGAGAGGGAGGTGGGGTGTGGGGGAGAGGAGGTGGGGGTGTGTGGGGGGAGAGGTGGTGGAGGGTGTGGGGGAGAGGAGGTGTGGAGGGTGGGTGGGGAGGGAGGAGGTGGAGGGGTGGGGGAGAGGAGGTGAGGTGGGGAGAGGTGGTGTGGAGGGGTGGGGGAGAGGTGGTGGGAGGTGTGGGGAGAGGAGGTGGGGGGTGTGGGGGGGGGGGGGAGAGGAGGTGGGGGGTGTGGGGAGGAGGAGGTGTGGGGGTGTGGGGAGAGGAGGTGGGGGGGGGGAGAGGAGGGGGGGAGGTGGGGGAGGAGGTGGTGGGGGGTGGGGGGGAGAGGTGTGGGGGTGTGGGGAGAGGAGGTGTGGGGGTGGGGGAGAGGGGGGAGGGGTGTGGGGGGAGAGGAGGTGGGAGGGGTGGGGAGGGGAGGGGGGAGGGTGTGTGGGGGAGGGGTGGGGAGGGGGGGGGAGAGGAGGGGGAGGGGTGGGGGGAGAGGTGGGAGGGGTGGGGGAGAGGGTGTGGGGGGGGGGGGGGAGGAGGTGGGGTGTGGGGGAGAGAGGAGGGGGTGTGGGGGAGAGGTGGTGGAGGGGTGTGGGGGGAGAGGAGGTGTGGAGGGTGTGGGGGAGAGGTGTGTGGAGGGTGTGGGGGAGAGGTGGTGTGGGAGGGGTGTGGGGAGAGGGTGGAGGGTGGGGGAGAGGTGGTGTGGGAGGGTGTGGGGAGGAGAGGTGGTGTGGGGGGTGGGGAGAGGAGGGGGGTGTGTGGGGGGGAGAGGAGGTGGGGAGGGTTTGGGGAGAGGAGGGGTGGTGGAGGGTGTGTGGGGAGAGGGAAGGGGGAGAGGGGAGGGGTGGGAGGGTGTGGGGGAGAGGGAGGTGGGGAGAGGAGGTGGTGTGGAGGAGGTGGGGGGAGAGGAAGGGGGGAGAGGGAGGGAGGGGTGTGGGGAGAGGAAGTGGGGGTGTGGGGGAGAGGAGGGGGGGGAGAGGGAGGGGAGAGGAAGTGTGGGGGGAGAGGAGGTGGAGGGGGGTGGATTATGGTTGTTGAGGAGAATGGGAGAGAGAGAAACCCAACCCAACCTAATCCAACCAAACCAAACCCAGAGTGCATGGGAGTCTCTTCTGATTGATGGGTTCAGGTGTCAATAGAAGACCCCTCCTCATCCTCCCTTTATTGTTTCTGTCTTGGTTTTCATTTTATTTATCTGTTTTCGTTATTATTATTATTATTATATTAATATTATTGGCTGTTGTTCGTTGGTTGTTGTTGTTGTGTTGTTGTTGTTGTTGTTGTTGTTGTTGTTGCTGTGTTGTTGTTGTTGCTGTTGTTGTTGTTGTTGTTGTTGTTGTTGTTGTTGTTGCTGTTGTTGTTGCTGTTGTTGTTGTTGTTGTGTTGTTGTTGTTGTTGTTGTTGTTGTTGTTGTTGTTGTTGTTGCTGGTTGTTGCTATGTTGTTGTTGTTGTTGCTGTTGTTGTTGTGTTGTTGTTGTTGCTGTTGTTGTTGTTGTTGTTGTTGTTGTTGTTGTTGTTGCTGTTGTTGCTGTTGTTGTTGTTGTTGTTGTTGTTGTTCGTTGTTGGTTGTTGCTGTTGTTGTCGTCGTCTCGTCATAATTACCTACAAAACAATACAAGGACAGGTACAGGTATTACAGGTAACTGACCCAGGTAACGGCTTGACCTTGATAAGAGAGAGTGGGGGATGGGTGACGGGGCTGGAGGGGGGGATGGGTGACGGGGGCTGGAGAGTGAGGGCTGGGTGACGGGGCTGGGAGAGTGAGGGCTGGGTAACGGGCTGAGAGTGAGGGCTGGGTGACGGGGCTGGGAGAGGAGGGCTGGGTAACGGGGGCTGAGAGGAGGGCTGGGTAACGGGGGCTGGGTGACGGGGCTGGGAGAGTGAGGCTGGGTGCGGGGGGCTGGGAGAGTGAGGTTGGGTGACTGGGGCTGGGAGAGGAGGGCTGGGTGACGGGGGCTGGGAGAGTGAGGCTGGGTGACGGGGCTGGGAGAGTGGGAGGGCTGGGTGACGGGGCTGGGAGAGTGAGGCTGGGTGACGGGGCTGGGAGAGTGAGGGCTGGGTGACGGGGGCTGGGAAAGTGAGGGCTGGGAGAGAGGCCGGTGACGGGCTGGGAGAGTGAGGGCTGGTGACGGCACAAAGAGGAGGGCTGGGTGACGGGGCTGGGAGAGGGGGCTGGGTGACGGGGCTGGGAGTGAGGGGCTGGGAGGAGTAAAGATGTAGGAGGAACGAAGAGGAGGAGGAGAAGATGAAGAGGAAGACAAGAAGAAGAAGAAGAAGGGAAGACCTGTTATCAGTGCCCTTCCTTATCACCATTAAATAATAATCACAGGAACGAGGTGACAACTCTGCCGCCTCATTCAGTGCCACGACCTTCCATCTATTGTGATACAGCAGCACACAAACAGCCCTTAGGGGTTAGGTAAGGTTAGGGTTAGGTTAGGTTAGGTTAGGTTAGGTTAGGTATTAGGTTAGGTTAGGTTAGGTTAGAGAAGGGGTTGGTTAGGGTTGTTATGTTGTGTGTATATATATATAAATTTTGGCCCTGGTTTTATATATGAATGTATGTATGTATGTATGTATGTATGTATGTATATATGTATGTATATATGTATGTATGTATGTATAAGTATGAACATTGTAGTTTTGTTCTAAGAGAGAGAGAGAGAGAGAGAGAGAGAGAGAGAGAGAGAGAGAGAGAGAGAGAGAGCAAACACTCACTCATTCACTCACTTGCCCACCCCCCCCCACAGTAATAACACTATCATACCAGGAGCCAGGAAGCCGTAATCACCCTGACCCAGTACAGTATTTACCGGGGTGTGGAGGGTAATTACATTGAGTGTGTGTCCCAGAAAAATGTACCTACCTTTGTCTGTTACCCTCTCACTCCTCTCACCTTTGTCTCTCACCCTCCTCACCTCACCTTGTCTCTCACTCCTCCCTCCTCACCTGCCTCACCCTCCCTCACCTTTGTCTCACTCCTCCCTTCACCTTGTCTCACCCTCCCTCTCACCTTTGTCTCTCACTCCTCCCTCTTTGTCTCTCACTCCCTCACTTCCCCTCAGTCTCCCTCCCCTCTCTCATTCTCCCCCTCAGTCTCTCCTCTCTCTCTCCCTCCATTCTTCCTCTCACTCCCTACAGCATCTCCCTCATTTCTCAGTTTCTCTCCTCATTCTCCTCTCCCAGCCTTCCTCCAACACTATCTGACACACTTTGTCTTCCTCTCCTCCCCTCAGCTGATAGGTCCTCCCTTCCTTGATGTGTTGGAGGTTGGGAGGTGTGGAGGTTGGAGGTGGAGGCTGGAGGTGTGGAGGTTGAGGTGGGAGGTTGGAGGTGTGGGAGGTGGAGGTGTGGAGGTTGGAGGTGTGGAGGTTGGAGGTGTGGAGTGTTGAAGGTGGAGTGTTGGAGGTGTGGAATGTTGAAGGTGGGAGGTTGGAGGTGTGGAATGTTGAAGGTGTGAGTGTTGGAGGTGGAGTGTTGGAGGTGTGGAATGTTGGAGGTGTGGAGTGTGGAGGTGTGGAGTGTTGGAGGTGGGAATGTTGAGGTGTGGAGGTTGAAGGTGTGGGGTGTTGGAGGTGTGGGGTGTTGAAGGCAATATTGATGTGGGTGAATGTTGGGTGGCAGGCTGGTGGGTGGTAGGGTGGTGGGCAGGGTGGGGCGGCAGGGTGGTGGGTGGTAGGGTGGTGGGCGGCAGGGTGGTGGGTAGTGGTGGGCAGGGTGGTGGGTGGTAGGGTGGTGGGCGGCAGGGGTGGTGGGTGGCAGGCTGGTGATGGGTTGCTGGTTGGTGGGTGGTAGGGGTGGTGGGTGGCAGGGGTGGAGGCAGGGTGGTGTGGGTGGCACTGGTGGGTGGTAGGGTGGTGGCGTGGTGGGTGGCAGGTGGCATCCGTCAGCCCCGTCTCGCCTCCTTCAACTACAGTCATCACACCGCCCGCCGCCCTCAAAGCGCACACCTTTTCTAGTACCAGTCCCACCCACTCCACCCTCCTCCCCCTCCCTCCTCCCTCCCTCCTCCCCTCCCTCCCTCCCTCCCTCCTCCCTCGTTCTCTCCTCGCTTCTTCCTCTTATCTCCCGCTTCTCGCTAACTGACAGATAACGAGATGGTCATTTGACTGTCTCGTTTAGTAGACGACACATGCGGTAGATCCCGATTGGTTCTCGTGTTAGAATTGTTGTCCTCGTAATAAGGTCACAAGAGTGCAATTGCAGGTGTTCCTTCCTTCCTTCCTTCCTTCCTTCCTTCCTTCCTTCCTTCCTTCCCTTCCTTCTTCTGTCTGTCTGTCTCCCCTCTCAATCTTCACTTGTCACCCCTCCTCTCTCTCTTCTTCACCTGCCGAGCTCCTTCCTCCCTCCCTCCTTCCTTCATTTCTCCCTCCCTCCCTTCCCTTCATTCCTTCCCTCCTCCCTCCTTCCTTCATTCCTCTTCCTCCTCCTTCCCTCCTTATCCCAGTCGACCCCAGGCTGCCAGAAGTGTGCCTGGGTACTGACTCACCACCACCAACTCACACACACACACAATCCACCCACCTCACCCACCACACACACCCACCACCACCTCACCCACCACTGCCTTATCAGCTCGTGCGGCGCCCATACGCACGATTTTTTCAACAACCAAAAATAGTCCTTTATAGATAGATAGATAGATAGATAGACGGGTGGATGGATGAATGGATAGATGGATAGACAGATAGACTTACACGTCGACTCATGTTAAAAACTATAAACCAGTTTACTTTTGTGTTTAAACTATAGAGACTGACCAGGTCCCCCCCCCCCCCCTTACTGCTTTACCTTGTTGTTGTTGTTCTTCTTCTTCTCCTCCTACTTCTCCTCTCTTACTCCTACTTTCCCCATTCTAACCTTCCTCCCATCCCTCCCCTCTTCCTCTCTCTTTCTTCTCCCTTATTTCTCCTCTCTCCTCCAACTACTACCTCTCACCAGGCTGCCTCTCACCAGGCTTCACGGCCCTTGCCTCTCACACGGCTCTCACACGGCTCTGCCTCTCACACGGCTCTGCCTCACACGCTCCTGCTTCCTCACACGGCCCTGCTCACACGGCCCTGCCTCTCTCTCTGCTGGCCCTGCTCTCTCACCTGCCTCACTCTGGCCCTGCCTCTCACCCAGCCCTGCCTCTCACCCGGCTCCTGCCTCTCACCCGGCCCTGCCTCTCAGAAGTAGGTTGGCGAGAAGAAAACAGTAGTCTCAAGCTGACCTACGCTACGTCCTCTTACTGAACACTGGAGGTCTGGCTCAGTCAATCCCCTAACCTAACCTAACCCAACCCTCTAGACTTATCTTGGCACCCCTTCACTCTAACCTAACCCAACCCAACCTCTTGTGGCTTATTCAACCCTTCACTTAACTCTAACCTAACCCAACCCCTCTTAGGCTTATTCAACACCCCCTCACTCTAACCTAACTCTAACCTAACCCAACTGCAGATCTATGGTTGGTCGTGTTGTTGATGTTGTTAAGTGATTTTGTTTTTTCTTTTTCACTTACGAGGGAGGATAGAGGCCGTCAGATAGGCGTTAGAGGTGTGAGGATAGAGGCCGTCAGGATAGCTAAGGTTAGAGGGTGTGGAGGGTAGAGGCCGTCAGGATAGGTTAGGTTAGGAGGGTGTGAGGATAGAGGCCGTCAGATAGGTTAGGTTAGAGGTGTGAGGACAGAGGCCGTCAGATAGGTTAGGTTAGAGGGAGGATAGAGGCCGTCAGGATAGGTTAGGGGTTAGGGAGGTGGAGGATAGAGCCGTCAGGATAGGTTAGATTAGGAGGTGTGAGGATAGAGGCCGTCAGATAGGGATAGGTTAGGTTAGGAGGGTGGAGGACAGAGCTGTCAGGATAGGATAGGTTAGGTTAGGGAGGGTGTGGAGGATAGAGGCTGTCAGGATAGGTTAGGTTAGGAGGGTGAGGATAGAGGCCGTCAGGATAGGTTAGGTTAGGAGGGTGTGAGGATAGAGGCCGTCAGGATAGGTTAAGTTAGGAGGGTGGAGGATAGAGGCTGTCAGGATAGGTTCCACTGTCGAGTTGATCCCCACACTGTCACTAAGACTCCCTTGGAGGGTGAGGGGGGGGGTGGGTGCTAGGGAGGAGGGGGGGGACAGGTATTGACTGGGGTGGGAAATGGGGTTGCTGTAGGGAGGAAGGGGGGAGACAGGGTATTGACGTGGGTGGGGGGTGGGGGGTTGCTGTAGGGAGGAGGGGGGGGGGTGCTGGGAGGAGGGGAGACAGGCATTGACGTGGGGTGGGGTGTGGGGTTGCTGTAGGGAGGAGGGGGGGGGTGTGGGAGGAGGGGGAGACTGGCATTGACGTGGGGTGGGGGGGTATGGAAATAGGAGAGAGACTGTAAGGAGGAAGACAGGGAATTGAGAAGGTGGAAGGATCCTAGGAAGAGAGGAGGAGGAATGTTACTAAGAAGAAGAGGAAGAAGTAGAGGAGGGAGAGGAAGGAGGAATGTTACAGGAGGATGAAGGAGGTGGATGAAGGAGAAGAGGAGGAGGAAGCCATTCTCCACAGAGTCAAAGACAAATGGCGACTCATAAATTATTACAAGGGGCAGTAGGCACAGGAACCAAGAGCTGAGATTATGAGATTGACAACTCACCATCCTTGACTGGCGGCGTCCATTGAGAGAGAGAGAGAGAGAGAGAGAGAGAGAGAGAGAGAGAGAGAGACAAGTAGTTCCATACCTATATTAACATCACCAGAACTCCACCACCATCACTACCACCATCACCACCACTGTCACCACCACTATCACCACCACGAGTATAAGGGCAGGAGAGGTGGTACAGGTAGTAAGGTTGGTCTGTCTGTCACCTTTAAGCCAAATATTGATGGTGTAAGTTCACTACGTTAACACCTGGAGTCCTGATAAGGTTGGTATTAACACTATTGTGGCTGGTGTTGCACGGACCACACCCCAGATGGTGTGATTTTGTGGTGTAAAGGCCTGGTGTTACTGGTGTCCTGCGGGGTGTCGTGCTGGTGTTGATGTAGTCATCCCCTGTGGCTTACCCAGACGCTTACTCTGATGGACCCAGACTTACCCAGACGGACCCAGACTTACCCAGACGGACCCAGACGGACCCAGGACTTACCCAGACTTACCTCAGACGGACCTGTGGCTACCTCAGATTACCCAGACTTACCTCAGACACCTGTGACGGACTTAGGACTTACCCAGACGGACCCAGACTTACCTCAGACGGACCAGGACTTACCTGTGGCTTACCCAGATTACCTGCAGACTTCACCCGTGATTACCCAGACACCTGTGACGGACCCAGATTACCTGTGACTTACCCAGACTTACCCAGACTTACCCAGGCTTACCTGTGACTCCAGACACCTGTGACGGACCCATTATCTCTTACCACTCTCCCTACCCTCCACATTCTCTACCCTCCCCACCTCCACACTCTCTACCTTCCGTACCTCCACACTACAACCCATCTCAACAATAATATAATCCACACTATACCTGAACCTCTATTTACAAAGCAAGCGCAACAAATCACTACACCAAAACACACACAACATCCAGAGTCACATTATTTACAAAGGTTCCCTAGTTATGCCCCCAAACCTCTAGAAGGAGGTAACTGGAGTGGTGCTTTTTCCCCAGGATGTACTAAGAGTTGGTGTCTTCAGTGGCCCGTGGTTATGATCGGCCACTTGAGACCCTAGAAAGATGACAACTGATTTTTTTTCCCTAGGATGTAATAAGAGTGGTATACAAATGGTACTAGGGTTCGAATAGCTCTATTTAAGGAACCTCTGGGGGGAGGGGAGGAGGGGGAGGCAAGGTTTTAAGTAGATTGCGTCGGTAGTTTGAGAAGCTTCTGGGTGGGTGGGGTGGAGGGGATGGTGGGAGTGGTGGGTGGAGGATGGGTTTTTTTTTTTTGTAGAGAAAGGAGGTGAAAGAAGATTAGAGGTGGGGGAAGGAAGTTAGTTTGGAAATTGAATAAGTTTAGGGAGAGGTAAGAGAGGGCATGACTGCTCTGAAGCTTAATAGTGTGTTAGAGGTTGTGTCATGGGTTAGTTATTGTTCGGTCATACAGGCACTAGACAGTCACCCCTGTCCTATATAAGGGTGTCTTTTAAGGGCCTTATTTCATATTCCGCCAACCCTACGGCGGATGCTGGTCTAGGAGGTTGTTCATTGCCTGGCCGTGTAGATCAGGGTAAGGGACCTTGAGATTACGAGCTTTTGGGAACCATGTATGGTTGTTGTCGTTATCTGTTGGGAGTCTTGAAGGAGTTCTTGCTCTGATCGTTCTATCTTTGCCAGATTCTGCTGGCCAGGTGTGCAACTGCTGGTTAATGGGTTTCACTCCTCAGGTCTCTATGTATCTCGGTTGTGGTTCTGGTGAAAGAATATCTTTCACCTGTGACGAATCTTAGGGCTTCATTTTTGGACCACCTGTAATGTTAATATTTGGAGTGGTGCTCATAGTATGAAGAGGTACTGCTGGGTAAGTTAATATCGAGTGATAAATGATGTCACCAGGCGGGAGTTTATTTTCTCAGGAAGTGCTTTTAAAGCGGTATAGCTTTTTCAGCCTCTTGCCTTTTCCTTCCTGCCAGGGACATGGTGGAGTAACCTGTCGTGGAGGCGTAGCCCAGGAGGGTGCCTCTGCTTTTGTATTCTATCTGGGCATTATTGGTTACCAATGGATGGGTTTTCTCTGCATAAGGGTATCACTGTGAATTTCGGAGACTGGTTTGGATTTTCCATTGTTTTTCGTGATTATTTACCCTTTCTAATTCCGCCTGGTGTTGTCGACCTGTAGCGCTCGCAATTTTCCTTGATGTGTTACATTTGAGTGGTAGCTTGAAGGGGAGCATGGTGGAGGGGTGGGTAGGTGAGAGTAGAGAGGGGGTGGTGGGTGAGAGGTGGCGGGTTTGGTCACAGGTGATGCTTACGTTTCTCATCACAATATTGAAATTTGGTTAATGTTTGCGGATTTAGTTGACAGATTAATTAGACTGACCACCAACATTAACCACCAACATTAACCACCAACATTAACCACCAACATTAACCACTTCAACATTAACCACCAACATTAACCACCAACATTAACCACCAACATTAACCACTAACATTAACCACCAACATTAACCACCAACATTAACCACCAACATTAACCACTAACATTAACCAATCTTGTCACTAACCACCATAATGCATGTATGACTCGCCAATTAATTAACCAGATAATTAACCAACCCTTGTCACTAACCACCATAATGCTCTGTATAATTAACCAATTAATATCGTCAACAAGCTGCAAAATTGTCAGTATTATAATTTTACCTGTTAATTAGGGCTTTAATATACCTCAGCAATTAGGCCTTTAATTATACCTGTAAGCATTAGGTTCTTAATTATACCCAAAAGTAATGAGCCTTTAATTATACCTGTGTTAATTTGGCTTTAATTATACTCTGTGTTAATTAGGCCTTTAATTATACCTGTGTTAATTTGGCTTAATTATACTCTAAAGCACTAGGCCTTTAATTATACCTGTGTTAATTAGGCTCTTTATTATAATTATACCTGAGCAATTTGGCTTTAATTATAATTCCAGAACTAGGCCTTTAATTATACCTGTGTTAATTTGGCTTAATTATACCTGTGTTAATTAGCCTTTAATTATACCTGTTAATTTGGCCTTTATTATATTTATACCTGAGCAATTAGGCTTTTAATTATACTTGTGAATTAGGCCTTTATCTCAATTGAACCCCAAAGCCTATTTTAATTACCAGTACCGGGGTAATTATGTCGAATTTAGTACCATTACTAATCAGTTTCTGTCAAAGCCAAAAAGTACTTGTAATCGAGATAATTGATATAATGCCTTTAATTATTTTTATTTGCATATAATTACTTGGAATTATATAAACACATTAAGATTATTTTTTTATTATCGTCTATTTATTTGTTATGCTAGGTTAATACATACATACATACATACATACATACATACATACATACATACATACATACACAATAACACTGGTCTTGTCTAACGTTAAAGGTGAATGAAATAAATATCAGAGAGAGAGAGAGAGCACACATAAAAAGGGCGAGAGAAAAATACACACACACACACACACACACACACACACACACACACACACACACACACACACACACAGGTAAAAGGTAGACGAGCCAGACAGACAGACAGACAGACAGAGTCATTAAAGTGGACAAGTTGTAGCAGTAGATGTGAATGGGTGGCTCTCCTTCAAGCACTAGTGAGGTCAACATACATACATACATACATACACACATACAGACATACATGCAGTCATACACCATTATCTGCAGTAGACAGACAGACACACCCTGAAAATCAAAATAGTGCTATACCACACTTAGAGTTCTATGCAAATGACCCTATAAGTGAAGCTAATACCAACCCATTAGTGAAGAAGGTAATGGGATATGTGGCAGGGGGTGGGATAGGGGGGTGAGGGGGGAGGGACGGTAGAAGAGGGGGCAGGGACGGTAGCAGGGAGCACACGTAACTGAACGAAGCAATCAT
>NW_024753207.1:0-14979 GCF_018991925.1 Homarus americanus
GTGAATGTCTGTATTTTGACATGTTATATAACACTACCACATGTTCACTACAACACTACCACAACCACATGTTCACTACAACACTACCACATGTTCACTACAACACTACCATATGTTCACTACAACACTACCACATGTTCACTATAACACTACCACATGTTCACTACAACACTACCACACGTTCACTATAATACTACCACATGTTCACTACAACACTACCACATGTTCACTACAACACTACCACATGTTCACTACAACACTACCACATGTTCACTACAACACTACCACACGTTCACCCATACTACCACATATTCCTCTTGCTACCACATGTTCACTACAACACTATATGTTCACTTCTTACTACATTTCACTATAACACCCCCACATATTTTCTGTACAACACATGTTCACTATTTTTACCACATGTTGCCTAGCACTTCCCACACGTTCACTACAACACTACCACATGTTCACTACAACACTACCACATGTTCACTACAACACTACCACATGTTCACTATAACACTACCACATGTTCACTACAACACTACCACATGTTCACTACAACACTACCACATGTTCACTACAACACTACCACACGTTCACTACAACACTACCACATGTTCACTATAACACTACCACATGTTCACTATAACACTACCACATGTTCACTCCAACACTACCACATGTTCACTATAACACTACCACATGTTCACTATAACACTATTATAGGTTCATTATAATACTAATACAAGTTCACTAAAACACTAGAACAAGTTCAGAAGCCTCTTACTACATTTTCTGCGGAACAAAACACGTCCTACTGAAGGATCCAATATTGAATAGAATCAGTTATTATTATGAAAATGAGTTCTAATCACGATATTAAGGATATGCAGATCGAGTACGGTATGACTCCACAGCCAGAGGTAGACCCAGACACTAATCCGGTCTGTGATATACCTAAGGACGACTTTCACAGATTTGACCAATATGGTCTCTTTATAAAACATATTCCCACCGAGGTAACCTACCGGAAGATGCGATCTCTCTTCAGCCATTGCGGGGGTCTGGTAAACTTCTTTATGCCCTGTGACCACCAGACCGGTCTACACCGTGGTACAGCCATCGCTAGGTACTGTAGCGAATTTTACAGAGAAGAAGCTCTCAGGCTCAATGGAGAACCAGTGGGTAAACGCGGACTGTACAAAAATTCTCGTCGGTGTCTGAAAGTTGAATACCTCCGGTATCCAGGTGGACCCAACTACAACTCCGAAAAGATTCCAAAACAAATGCGGGAGCCTGAAAGATTCAGGAAAACCTTCCGTAAAAGACGATACGATGAAGGCTACAACTCCTCGTACAGGAGGCCCAGGGGGAGGGAGTTTGACGACGGCTACAACTCCTCACCCTGGAAAAGACCCAGGAGGAGGGAGTTTGACGACGGCTACAACTCCTCACCCTGGAAAAGACCCAGGAGGAGGGAGTTTGACGACGGCTACAGATCATCGCCCTACGTGAGGCCCAGAAGGCAGCAACATGAGGGCGGTTATTATGAATCACCCCCCCGCTGTGTTGATTGCACCAGAAGAATCCTGAAACGGGGCAACCGTTATTATCGTCGTTGATGAATGTTATTAAATTTTATGTAAAAAAAAAAATTAATAAAATTAAAAGTTGATTTAGTATAATAATTAACCTAACCATCATCATCCTCAATTATTATTATTATTATTATTATTATTATTATTATTATTATTATTATTATTATTATTATTATTATTTATTTATTTTTTATTTCTGTTCACATGTCTTTTCACAGCCTCATAAAGTTCATTATTATGCGTTATTAATCAACATTCATACACTAATCTATACATACCCAAGCAACACAACACCCATCCACCTAAACACATCCAAAACACAGTACCCATCCACGTGAACCCAACCAAAACACAGTACCCATCCATCCTAAAACACAACCTAAACACAGTGCCCATCCATCCTAAACACAACCTAAACACAGTACCCATCCACGTGAACCCAACCAAAACACAGTACCCATCCATCCTAAACACAACCTAAACACAGTGCCCATCCACCTAAACACAACCAAAACACAGTACCCATCCACGTGAACCCAACCAAAACACAGTGCCCATCCACCTAAACACAACCAAAACAGCTAGCTCTTTCATCACAGGACAGACACTTAATTAAATTACTTGTTACATGGTTACAGAAAAGCCAAACCCATCCTGAAGGAGAACAAGCTGGTGAGGAGGTTGGCAGATCTTCAGGATGTTGACGCCAAGATGATCATAATGCGACACCTCTACCAAAGCAAGATCCCTGTGGTGTTTGATAATTGGAAGCTTCCTGGAGCAGACTGGATGTTCCAGGTACCGTATATAGTAATCATTTTACCTGTAAAGTGATGTGATGTGTACAGTGGGGTGAGGGAGAATAAGGTGGGAAGGAAGCTGAGTCACCCAAATCAGAATTACCCCACACAGGCAAAACACGACGTAAGGGGACCTAGAAAGAGAAACACGAGAAATTTACGCTGATTTATATTATTTTATAGAGTCATTAACCTTATCACTTACAACAGATTATTATTATTATTGGTAGTAGTAGTAGTAATCTTAAAATAAGTTTGGCGCCCTTTCATGTGTCAAATATGGTTTGCAGAACATAAAGAATTTTGCACTGACCGGGAACCAAATAGCAAGAAGGAATAAACTAGAGGCAGAACACCATCGAACTCGTCCCAGGAAAATCAAGACGATATTACCAGAAATATTATGTTTCATAGTTTATAACAAGTGAACGTGGGCCCTTCATGCCAGGTGAAAGATTGAACGCTCGTGCTTGGCTAGCGAGCAACCGCCGTCCGGCTGACAGCGTACAGCGACAAAATGATTAATTAATGCCTTCCTAAAGAAACCATCGACATGGGACCAGGTTTGTTCCACTCTACGAATTTTTTGCGATTTTTCCATCAAGTTTGATGAAAAACCGATTGTGCCATTTTGGCTGCCCAGAACAGACACACACACGGCTATTTCTATAGTATATTAGATAATAAATAATAATAATAATAATAATAATAATAATAATAATAATAATAATAATAATAATAATAATAATAATAATAATAATAATAATAATAATAATTAAAAATAATAATAATAATTAAAAATAATAATAATAATTAATAATAATAATAATAATAATAATAATAATAATAATTAGTAATAATAATAATAACAATAATAATAATTAGTAATAATAATAATAATTAATAATAATAATAATAATATTAATAATAATAATAATAATAATAATAATAATAATAATAATAAATAATAATAATAAACTAGTAATAATTAAAACAAATACTATTACATTTTATGCATTTAATTAATATTAACAACAATACCTTCAATATATAAACACTTTCACATACATATGCTGTACAAACACGACAGCACGTAAATAAAATAAAAATATTGAAGTGACATACACCGTGCAGGGTCCTCACGTGATCTGCACCCCACTAAGACTTTTATTCAGCAAATCCTTGGATCAGGGTAAAGCGCCTATAGGGACTGGAAATCAGTCAACGTCACCTAATACACATGAAGGAGTAGGAAAGGTGCAGCGGAAAACTGCAGGCCCGTCACATAAATGCAATCTCTTTGAGAAAATTCTGAGGGACGCCATCATCCAACACCAGACCGAACACAGTCTTATCAACACAGCGCAACACGGTTTCATAGAAAGAAAATTCTGTCTGACAAACTTAATCACGTTCCTTGAAACGTTAACAGTTACAGACTACGTGACCAAGGCTCACCAGTAGATGTGTTGTACATTAATTTCTCCTAAACGTTTGACAAAGACCCACATGCACGACTGGCCTCTAAGATCCTGGCACATGGCATCACAGGCAAGATTTTGCTGTGGATTAACAATTGACTCGAAGACTGGCAACAAAGAGTGGTAATAAATGGAGTACATTCAGTGGAGTACCACAAGGCTCTATCTTTGGACCCACCCTGTTTGTCATCTACATAAACGACATAGGTGAAAACATATCGAGTCACATTGTCAATTTTGTGGACGACACAAAGATATTGGGGAAGGTAGCAAATCAAGACGACGTCGCAACAATGTAGAAAGACCTGCATGAGCTGTTCAAATGGTCTTGAGACTGGCAAAAGATCTTTAACATTACATAATAGAAGACAACAATCCAATCACAACTATTCTGTTTAATAACACTTTCCTGGATACTGTCGATAAGGAGAAAGTTCTTGGCGTTGCGATAGATCATTCACTGAAGACGGCGCAACAACTGGGGGCAGCAGTGACAAAAGTAAATCGAAGTTTGGGATTTATAAAGCTTACCTCTGAATACAACGACGGGAACATGCTCCTTTAACTGCACAAATCTCCAGTACGTTCCAGTGTGGATTACTGTATACAGGCATGGAAAGACTACCACCAGAAAGACCTAACAACCGCAGCAACAGGAGACAGCAATAGCACAAACAGCAGCAACAGGACAAACAACAGCAGCAACAGGAGACAGCAACAGCAGCATGACCAACCAGAGGAGAGAGTTCAAGGGCACAGGTGAGGGCAGTGACTTACAGCGACTGTCTGGTCTAGCGCCGCGTCTCTCAGATGGTGACGCCTAGCACTGGTAACACGGCGTCTCTCAGATGGTGACGCCTAGCACAGGTAACGCGGTGTCTCTCAGCTAATGACGCCTAGCACAGGTAACACGGCGTTTCTCAGCTGGTGACGCCTAGCACAGGTAACGCGGCGTCTCTCAGCTGATGACGCCTAGCACAGGTAACACGGCGTTTCTCAGCTGGTGACGCCTAGCACAGGTAACACGGTGTCTCTCAGTCGGTGGTAATCTTTAAGGATACCACGTTTTCCTAAGCTTGCATCAAACATCAAATTTGTCTAAGTTTTATGAAAATAGAAAGTCAATCGTTTTACTGTATTGGCAGCGCGATTCCTTGTTGACCAGTGCAGAATTTCTTTCTCGCAGCACCCGGACCGAAAGTTTGGGGATGTATAGAAATGACGCTATAAGTCCTTCAGTCCTTCTGTCCGTCCGTCCGGGAGAGATATCTTATCCACTTGGTAACTCGCCAGAGAAGCGATGGATTAATTTCAGTATTAGAGTGAGAGCGTAAGTTATAGCAGGGTCTTACTGGGCAGTACTGGACGTGTTGATAGTTCAAGCACTTCAGAAATCAAGCCAATTTTTTCAGATAATCAACGTTGCCTTATTTTTTTTAAGGGGGACTTAGAAAAAAAACTACTTTTTGGGGAGGGGTCAAACTACAAAAACTATTTCATTATTTCTATATCAAGAGTCTTACCTGGTTACCTTTTGTGTAGATGACAGATATAGTTTTTCCTGTTTTTAGTGAGAGGTTAGCTGGGTTAGGACCTGCCTGAGCTATAGACCTGACCATTTGTGTAATAATAATAATAATAATAATAATAATTGACGGTTTATTGAAAAAGTTCTGCACCCCGAAGGCTGAAAATATACGTTGGACATAAATGACTTATTACATACATTGGTGGTTTAACAAAAGCCTTCATTAGAGAAAGGTAAAGGAACATACAGTGAACATACAGATTATTGTAGGTGTTGAACTGCAAACACGTAGTGTAGTAACTCCCTCCCAGATGGTGTTAGGAGGGACCTCATGTGGTGTAGTAATTCCCTCACAGATGGTGTTATGAGGGGCCTCACGTGGTGTAGTAACTCCTTCACATATGGTGTTATGAGGGACCTGACGTGGTGTAGTAATTCCCTCACAGATGGTGTTATATGAGTGAGGTGTGGTCCCAGGCCTTCCTATCGTAGACGGATTAACACATCGCTGGTTGTTGGGTCTCACGGGCCGTTATCACTGGGTACCTGGGACCTCACTGTGTGAAGGTTAACTTGGGTATGACTGTTACTGTTGAGTTGTTCTCACTGACTTAAGCACTGTTCACCACTGTTCACCTCTGTTTAACACTGGTTCCATTCCTTTCCTAAATGAAATTGTAACTTCTGGCGAGAACTTGTTGATATTACGGTGGGGAGGAGGGTTCAGGGGAGGGAGTTGGTATGGGCCAACTTAACAGTTGACCTGGCTGCTCCGAGAGGAGCGCCAGGTACGTCTTGACCCTTCGGTGGTCAAGGATGTAGTATGTCAAGGATGTGTGTGTGTGTGTGTGTGTGTGTGTGTGTGTGTGTGTGTGTGTGTGTGTGTGCGTGTGTGTGTGTTTGTTTGTGTGTGTCAGTTTGGATATGTAATGAATGTGAATGAATCTAATGCTCAGGTGATTTCCAGGATAATTTTATGATGATTCTGGTGGTGATAAGTGTGTGTATCTGAGGTAATGATAACACAGTAGGAAGTGGACAAAAAATCATATACTAATGAAAAAACAACAATTTAACCTATACTAAAGTGTTCGGGGGTTAAGCGTTGACTTTACACCTCCCTGACCACCGATTAATTGCACTGGGGTCTTCACCGATCTCGGACAAAAATTTGGTAAGTCGTAACGTATACTTGTGTCTGTGAAGGACAGACTATGGTAAAAGATAAATGTCTAATAATACCAAGCTTGCTAGAGATGGCTTCTCTCTTTTTGCGTAAATCCCTTCACACGATTTGTGTTTAGTCTAGTGTTGGCTGTTGTGATGTAAAATATTTATTAGTCGTTCACACAGCGTTAATTTATTGGCAACCACTTGTGCTTTCTCTGGAAGACTATTTAAATTAGGTAGCCTTAAGAGAAGTGAGTTCATATTTACAGCACAATATTTGTTAGGGAACGGCTATATGCGAGTATTATCCACTGTAATGTTGACCTCAATGGCCGTCGTATGTCTTGTTCTTGAAATTCTATGTGAAGTTCATTATGGTTCTTAATATAACCTACCAACCTAACCTAATTAAATATTTATTTGTTTAAACAAAAGCGTTTCATATAAGCAATACACACTGTGGCTCTTCCTGTGTTAATAGTATTCCCACATTTGATTATCCTAAAACTGTAGGCTAGGGGATCATGCATAATTTACACAGTAAAATACCTGTACATGTACAGTAGCTAAAACAACTATCTGTACATACTTTGTGGGAAACAATATGAGACCATGGACGATAAATATTGGTATATGGGGGCTGTCACTAGTCACACGTACCATTCCGGAGCATATCCACCCCCACCTGCACAGATAGTTGTTTTAGCTACTGTACATATCAAGATCCATTACCATAATACTGATGAAGGTTGTGCACTTTAACCATCAACATAAAGATTTTTTTATACAAAAAGGCTTTCTTACCTCATGAAAATCTCAAAAAAAATAGGAAAAGGAATTTTTAAACTGTTGATTTTAAATTTTGTCTATTCCAGACAGTTATACACCCTTGTGCTAAACGCCATAGCCATACCTAATGTAGGTTAGGTTAGATAGATTAGGTTAAATAAAGTAGGTTAGAAGAGGTTAAAATAGGTTAAATAGAGTAGGTTAGGTTAGATTAGATATATTAGGTTAAATTGGGTAGGTTATGTTTGTTCATTTTATGTCTGTTAAATCAAAAACAGTATACCAGTATATAATGTAGCTGGTAAACCATTCCTCTGTTCTAACATTTCTGTGGTTGTAATTAAATGGTGCCGCCGTACTTAATTAACAGGAAATATATACCCATAGAAGAAAACTTATGTCTTACCTTGAGAATGAAGAATATCTGGGAAATACTTTAGACTTCAGACTCATGGGAAGGAGCCAGTATAGGAAGATTTTTTATAGAAAAACATTAATTCTTACTTCATGAATAGAAAGAAATGGTTAGAGGAATTACAAATTTCTGACTTATGGTTTTCTGATGTTTGCAACAACACTCGGCGACGTGGGGAGCTATCAGGGAAGCTGCCATTACTTGTTTATCCGTATGCCAAGATCAAGTTGTGTTGTTTAGTGTAGGTATCGCTTTCTGGTGCTGAACTGGGTGAATGTCTGTATTTTGACGTGTTATATAACACTACCACATGTTCACTACAACACTACCACAACCACATGTTCACTACAACACTACCACATGTTCACTACAACACTACCATATGTTCACTACAACACTACCACATGTTCACTATAACACTACCACATGTTCACTACAACACTACCACACGTTCACTATAATACTACCACATGTTCACTACAACACTACCACATGTTCACTACAACACTACCACATATTACACTTTTACCCACATGTAATGGTGATTGTCAGACCAAACCTTACAGCCCAGAATTATGTCCATATAACAGCAAGTACACCACAGACATGGTACCACGCATTCAGGTTGACACACCTCAGGTCGACCCTGAGGGACCTGACCACCCTGACGTGAGCCGGTGACCTACAACGCACCTAGCCAAGACACCTGGCCAGGACCACACCTGCACACAATTATCCAGATCAAACCAGTTTAGTGTTAATTGTTAGAGGTCAGAAGCCGGCTGGGCCGACCCCATATAAAGGCCCTACAGTCCCGTCCACGGGCATTCAATATTCCGCATTCGGCATTCCTATTCCATTATCATTATCATTCTGGTTGCTGTCATCTCTCTCCCGTTCGGGTCGTCACTCGGTTCACTAAGCAGAGTCACGCACGTCCCCTCCCCAGGTCGGGAGGGAGACCTCCCGACCAGACGGCATCGCCAGCTAAGCAGACTCTCCCTGTGATGAAGGCAGCCCAGCCAGCACTCACTGGGCCTACGTCAGGGTACACGTGAGTCTTGTCAGAACGTCCTAGGGTGAGTTACCTACTGTGGGAAGTGTATTCATTCAGGTGTGTCCGAGAGTCAGTGTCAAGTAACGTAAAGCATAATGTGTTAGTACCCCGATATAATAGTGATATTAATGTGTCCATGTCATTGAGTGAAGTAATAAATAGTTGTATCAAGAGGTGTTTAACAAGTTGTCCCTTTAAGAAGTGATATACGTGTATTGACATACGAGATAAGATAAGCGTAGTGACGCTGTGCAAATAACATCCAGGCCACGCTACCAAGTTTCCTATCTTTACATTCCTACTCTCTATACTTCCTACTTATGTATGTAATTCTCTTCTCTGTTATTTCGTGTCATTACATTGGTGGCAGCGAACTATGACGTTAACCCACGCCCCTCGTCCCTTGTTATTGGTAACAGTGTACTTAACGTAAACCCATGCCCTCCCCCGTTAGCCATAACACCTGGCTCGTTAGTTCAATTGTGTAATAAGTAATTCCTGTGTCGTAGCGTCATAGCGCGAAAAGTGTCCTAGTGTGTCTCCGTTACAGCTCAAGTAAATGTCTCTCGTCGTGGTAGGCGCGAATTTTTACTAGAAATATGTTCAGTGCTTAACGTAATTTCTCAGTGTCCCCCGCGATCTGTGACATTCTCAGTAGCCCAAGTGCAGTTTGATTGTTGGTCAGTGTTAAATGTAGCCATTGTGTTTCAGTGATGAAAGCGGTGTCTGTACTAACTGTTATAACTTAACATGTCTTTTAACCTACATCCTCCTCCCTGTCCTAATCCTTACCTCACCCTCCTTACCCTTCCTCCCATCCCTGCCCCGCCCTGCCCCGCCCTCCGTTCCGTGCCCCGCCCCGCGAAGCCTCGGCCTGGCCCGATCAACCACGCCTCGGCTCCTCCCCACCTCACCCGCAACGCACCAGCCTGGCTGGGCCTGGCCAGCCTCGCCTCGCCCAGTGCCGCCCCGCCGCCTCGCCCCACCCCGCTCGGGTGACCTCACGTCCTTCTGACCTGCCCCGCCTCGCTTGACCACACTGATTCCCCGTCTTTTGTCCCGTGAGCTGTGTGTTGATGATGATGGTTAATATAAAGTAATATTGCGATGAATGCAGAGCTTCACTCAGTGTATTTTTATGCTATTATGATTTGTGATGTACTCTTTGACGCGCAGTGATAAATGATATTCAGTGTAGTGCGCAGAGCTTCACTCCCCGACCCAGCCTGATGAGAACATTGTCGGGACGGAAATGATAGTTGCCAAACATTGACCTAACATATAAAGTAAACTTTTTTTTTGCGAATGCACTTCCAACTAATCCATCACCCCTTTAGGATTGTTTCTCTGTCAAATGTCACACACAGTACCACCCATGGCCAGCCGGACGTCAACCACAGTACATACGAGCAGAGAAGAACCAGCATGATGAAAGCAGCGTGATGAATGCAGCTTGATGAAGGCAGCACGAAACCCACCACACACCACGTCACTTCTTTCAAGTCCTCCCTTGGTATAGGATTAAGAAGATTTTATATTTTTCTACTTTAGGAAGTAAGGAGTGTGGAATGGATCGCCACACAACGAACCCTGGTGAGCCCAGCCAGGGAGGGATTCACCACTGTGGAAGGTGTAAGACAGGACGGTGTTTGGTCTCGCCGACACTCACGTACGGAGGGCGAGCCCTGGTCCGGGGAACCTGCCTTACAGTCATCTAAGGAGACGACAGCCCAAACAGTGGACCGGCTCATCCCGGCCGGAGAGGGCCGACGGCAGATGAACAGAAAATCGTCTGGAATATGTTGAAAATGATGATGTTGCAGAGAAGAAATGCAGATGAAGCAGAAAAATTTATCTGGAATATGACGGAAAACGAAGATGTATAAAGAAACTCAGATGGAGCAGAAAAATTCATCTGGAATATGAAAATGAAGATGTATAGAGGAAGAACGCAGATGGGACAGAAAACTCGTCTGGAAGAGTATGGAAACCAGGAGAAAGTGAGAAGAAGTCAGAAGGTGTGGAGAAACGACCTACAAGGTGCGGTATGTGAAGAAAGAAGACAGAAGACAGAAGACGTGCTATGTGAAGAAAGAAGACAGAAGATGTGCTGTCCTGACATCACAAGAAAGCCGATGATGAAGGACCAACCGACTACAGCTGCTGAGCTGCCGCCATCCCCTATTTTTCAGATACCAGCTGGATGGAAGACGTGAGCTATGCCGGACCCAACTAATGTACTGATGTTGTTGATGTATAATAAAAAGATATCAATACCCTAATATGTGAAGTAGGAACATTTTTTGTATTTTGAAGTATTTTCTCTGATTTTGTTGATGTTTACTACAAAGAATGTTTTTTTTTTAGTCTCACCTTTTTCTATGAGTTCATTTGATCAATGTCTTGGACTATGAAACACGATGTTGTAGCTATATTACTGACTGAGATGAATTATTATTTTGACATGGAAATGTAACACCTGTTGTTGTTGTAGAATGTGATTTGCAAGTTTGCCTCGGACACTATGCTACATATGAAGGATTTTTTCATTCTATGTTCACTTGCTAGGTTTCCTTTTTCTCCTGGCATAGAAGCTTTGATCTTGGCGGGAGGTATAGTGAGCTTTGTCAGATCAAACTAGCGCCAGTAGAAAAACATACACCTATGAGATTGTTGTTTGTAAATGTGAGACTATGTTGTCGCCCCAGGGATTATCTTTGACACCACACGTGATGTTGCTGTCTATATGTGGCATCAGTCTCTGTGATGAAGCTTTGGTCTTGGCGGGAGGTGTAATGAGTGATTGTCAGACCAAACCTTACAGCCCAGAATTATGTCACATATAACAGCAAGTACACCACAGACCTCGTGGTACCACCGCATTCCAGGTTGACACACCTCAGGTCGACCCTAGGGACTTGACCTGGCCCGCTAATGACGTGAGCCGGTGACCTACAACCGCACCTAGCCAAGACACCTGGCCAGGACCACACCTGCACACAATTATCCAGATCAAACCAGTTTAGTGTTAATTGTTAGAGGTCAGAAGCCGGCTGGGCCGACCCCATATAAAGGCCCTACAGTCCCGTCCACGGGCATTCAATATTCCGCATTCGGATTCCTATTCCATTATCATTATCATTCTGGTTGCTGTCATCTCTCTCCCGTTCGGGTCGTCACTCGGTTCACTAAGCAGAGTCACGCACGTCCCCTCCCCAGGTCGGGAGGGAGACCTCCCGACCAGACGGCATCGCCAGCTAAGCAGACTCTCCCTGTGATGAAGGCAGCCCAGCCAGCACTCACTGGGCCTACGTCAGGGTACACGTGAGTCTTGTCAGAACGTCCTAGGGTGAGTTACCTACTGTGGGAAGTGTATTCATTCAGGTGTGTCCGAGAGTCAGTGTCAAGTAACGTAAAGCATAATGTGTTAGTACCCCGATATAATAGTGATATTAATGTGTCCATGTCATTGAGTGAAGTAATAAATAGTTGTATCAAGAGGTGTTTAACAAGTTGTCCCTTTAAGAAGTGATATATGTGTATTGACATACGAGATAAGATAAGCGTAGTGACGCTGTGCAAATAACATCCAGGCCACGCTACCAAGTTTCCTATCTTTACATTCCTACACTCTATACTTCCTCCTATATGTATGTCTTCCTCTTCTCTGTTTATTCTGTCTCATTACACACATGTTCACTACAACACTACCACACGTTCACTATAATACTACCACATGTTCACTACAACACAACCACATGTTCACTACAACACTACCATATGTTCACTACAACACTACCACATTTTCACTATAACACTACCACATGTTCACTACAACACTACCACATGTTCACTATAACACTACCACATGTTCACTACAACACTACCACACGTTCACTACAACACTACCACATGTTCACTACAACACTACCACATGTTCACTACAACACTACCACATGTTCACTATAACACTACCACATGTTCACTACAACACTACCACATGTTCACTACAACACTACCACATGTTCACTACAACACTACCACACGTTCACTACAACACTACCACATGTTCACTATAACACTACCACATGTTCACTATAACACTACCACATGTTCACTCCAACACTACCACATGTTCACTATAACACTACCACATGTTCACTATAACACTATTATAGGTTCATTATAATACTAATACAAGTTCACTAAAACACTAGAACAAGTTCAGAAGCCTCTTACTACATTTTCTGCGGAACAAAACACATCCTACTGAAGGATCCAATATTGAATAGAATCAGTTATTATTATGAAAATGAGTTCTAATCACGATATTAAGGATATGCAGATCGAGTACGGTATGACTCCACAGCCAGAGGTAGACCCAGACACTAATCCGGTCTGTGATATACCTTAGGACGACTTTCACAGATTTGACCAATATGGTCTCTTTATAAAACATATTCCCACCGAGGTAACCTACCGGAAGATGCGATCTCTCTTCAGCCATTGCGGGGGTCTGGTAAACTTCTTTATGCCCTGTGACCACCAGACCGGTCTACACCGTGGTACAGCCATCGCTAGGTACTGTAGCGAATTTTACAGAGAAGAAGCTCTCAGGCTCAATGGAGAACCAGTGGGTAAACGCGGACTGTACAAAAATTCTCGTCGGTGTCTGAAAGTTGAATACCTCCGGTATCCAGGTGGACCCAACTACAACTCCGAAAAGATTCCAAAACAAATGCGGGAGCCTGAAAGATTCAGGAAAACCTTCCGTAAAAGACGATACGATGAAGGCTACAACTCCTCGTACAGAAGGCCCAGGGGGAGGGAGTTTGACGACGGCTACAACTCCTCACCCTGGAAAAGACCCAGGAGGAGGGAGTTTGACGACGGCTACAACTCCTCACCCTGGAAAAGACCCAGGAGGAGGGAGTTTGACGACGGCTACAGATCATCGCCCTACGTGAGGCCCAGAAGGCAGCAACATGAGGGCGGTTATTATGAATCACCCCCCCGCTGTGTTGATTGCACCAGAAGAATCCTGAAACGGGGCAACCGTTATTATCGTCGTTGATGAATGTTATTAAATTTTATGTAGAAAAAAAAAAATTAATAAAATTAAAAGTTGATTTAGTATAATAATTAACCTAACCATCATCCTCATCATCATCAATTATTATTATTATTATTATTATTATTATTATTATTATTATTATTATTATTATTATTATTATTATTATTATTATTATTATTATTATTATTATTTTTCTTATTTCTGTTCACGTGTCTTTTCACAGCCTCATAAAGTTCATTATTATGCGTTATTAATCAACATTCATACACTAATCTATACATACCCAAAGCAACACAACACCCAACCACCTAAACACAACCAAAACACAGTACCCATCCACGTGAACCCAACCAAAACACAGTACCCATCCACGTGAACCCAACCTAAACACAGTGCCCATCCACGTGAACCCAACCTAAACACAGTGCCCATCCACCTAAACACACCCAAAACAGCTAGCTCCTTCATCACAGGACAGACACCTAATTAAATTAATTGTTACATGGTTACAGAAAAGCCAAACCCATCCTGAAGGAGAACAAGCTGGTGAGGAGGTTGGCAGATCTTCAGGATGTCGACGCCAAGATGATCATAATGCGACACCTCTACCAAAGCAAGAGCCCTGTGGTGTTTGATAATTGGAAGCTTCCTGGAGCAGACTGGATGTTCCAGGTACCGTATATAGTAATCATTTTACCTGTAAAGTGATGTGATGTGTACAGTGGGGTGAGTGAGAATAAGGTGGGAAGGAAGCTGAGTCACCCAAATCAGAATTACCCCACACAGGCAAAACACGACGTAAGGGGACCTAGAAAGAGAAACACGAGAAATTTACGCTGATTTATATTATTTTATAGAGTCATTAACCTTATCACTTACAACAGATTATTATTATTATTGGTAGTAGTAGTAGTTATCTTAAAATAAGTTTGGCGCCCTTTCATGTGTCAAATATGGTTTGCAGAACATAAAGAATTTTGCACTGACCGGGAACCAAATAGCAAGAAGGAATAAACTAGAGGCAGAACACCATCGAACTCGTCCCAGGAAAATCAAGACGA
>NW_024753208.1:0-11569 GCF_018991925.1 Homarus americanus
TAGACCAAATGCCCTCCAGCAGACATGTACAGTATATTGGTCTAGAGGAATTTGTATTTAAGCTCTACTATCCACGAATGACTTTCGCTAAACTGTCAAAACTTAGATGGCATCTCTTCAAGATAACGCAGGCAGAAGCTGGAGAACTACCAGCGACTGCAGCAACTCTAAAGTATCATATATTGAGAGGAAGGTATCAAGCTCTTCTGTGGTCTTGTGTTGCAGACAGTGAAATGCTTTCACAATTAGAGCATGGCTGGAAGATTGACAATGACTGTTTCATACTAGTAATATCAGACCAACCACCAGCTCCAGAAGCAATCACTGAACTTGTTAAATGTGGATGTGGCGTCAGGAAATGTGGATCATTGTCATGTTCATACAGAAAGAATCAGAAAGAATAGCATGACATGCACCGAGATGTGTAACTGTCAAGCAGATGATGAGAAATGCCTAAACAAGGTGAAGAAATCTGTTGTACACAGAAGACTCTGATGACGAGGACTGAAGCAATGTCGTAAATAATAACTTGTGACTTGTATACACATGATGTATAACACTACAAACTTTTAATAAATATAAAACGGTGGTTCTAAGTTTTTCAGATAATGGTAATAAGTATATGTTTAATTTCCAGTATTTGTCTTTAGCAATTAATTTTACTTACTGCAATCTCTTCTTTGCCAGAGACAGGATGGCATATATGAGCAGCCATGTTTGTAACACACTTAAGATATTATAACAGCATTCATAATATATTACGTTAAATTGTAATGATATAATACTACATGTTCATAGGTTATGAGTCATGTTTTAAGTTACTTAGGAGTTAATGGTAATACGTCTGTGGTTCATTACGCCGCTCTTTGATAAAACTTCTTTAATGGCATAAAACTTATAATAAACCGTTCAGAAAAAATTACACCACAGTTCCTTAACATAGTTATAAGGATTATTACGATGTATGGTGTCAAAAATTAACATGAAATTTTTACGGGATTACTTAAGCTCCTACACTAAAACCTGCCGACCTAACCTAACCTTTTTTACCCACCTCCACCTACTTACCTAACCTGACATAATCTAACCAAACCTGACATAATCTAACCTAACCTGACATTATCTAACCTAACCTGATATAATCTAACCTAACCTGACATAATCTAACCTAACCTGACGTAATCTAACCTAACCTGACGTAATCTAACCTAACCTGACATAATCTAACCTAACCTGACATAATCTAACCTAACCTGACATAATCTAACCTAACCTGACATAATCTAACCTAACCTGACATAATCTAACCTAACCTGACGTAATCTAACCTAACCTGACATAATCGAACCTAACCTGACATAATCGAACCTAACCTCCCCGTCTGACATAAGCTAACCTAATCAAACCTAACTTCCCCACCTACCGACCGTAACCTATCTACTTATTACCTACCTAACCTAACTTTCCCACCTACCGACCGTAACCTATCTACTTATTACTTGCCTAACCTAACTTAACCCAACCTGACGTAATCTAACCTAACCTATTGAAACTTAACTTAACCACCTACCTCATCTAACACCACTTTGTAATCTCTTTGCACTACCGCTCACAGGATGAGTATGGGGGGCACAATAAACTAGCCTCTAACTGGCAAAATTAACAAAACTAACATAACCTAACCCAACCTGACTTTACCTAACCTGATCTGATCTATCCAACTTAAACACCTTAGAATATATAATAAAGCAGCTAGGTTAATTTAGGCTAAATATGGTTGATTCATATTTCGTTTTGACAGAAATTCCCGGCAAAATAACGTATCTATATTGAGAACCACCGCCATGTTGGTTCCACGTTAACAAGACACAGATACACTACAGAATAACCGGCGTTCGTTTAACCTCAATTACTACAGTTACTTTATAATCTTACTTCACAATCTTCACTACATCTCACTTCACAATCTTCACTACATCTTACTCCACAATCTTCACTACATCTCACTTCACAATCTTCACTACATCTCACTTCACAATCTTCACTACATCTCACTTCACAATCTTCACTACATCTCACTTCACAATCTTCACTACATCTCACTTCACAATCTTCACTACATCTCTCTTCACAATCTTTACCACATCTTACTTCACAATCTTTACTACATCTCCCTTCACAATCTTCACTACATCTCACTTCACAATCTTTACCACATCTTACTTCACAATCTTCACTACATCTCACTTCACAATCTTTACCACATCTTAATTCACAATCTTCACTACGCTTCTAGCCCTAAATCTTCTCCATCTCCTTACAAATCTTTCATCTCACTTCACAATCTACATCTCCTTCACAATCTTCACTACATCTCACTTCACAATCTTCACCATCTCCTTCTTTAAATCTTTTCTTTTAAATCTTACTTCCATCTTCCAATCTTCACCTCCTACCCCATCCACTTACATCTCCTTCACAATCTTCTTTCCATCTCTTCACATCTCCGACATCTGCCTTCCTCATCTTACTGTCCACCCCGTCTTCCTCTCCACTTCGTCTTCACTACATCTCACTTCACAATCTTCACTACATCTCACTTCACAATCTTCACTACATCTCACTTCACAATCTTCACTACATCTCACATCACAATCTTCACTACATCTCACTTCACAATCTTCACTACATCTCACTTCACAATCTTCACTACATGTCACTTCACAATCTTCACTACATCTCCCTTCACAATCTTCACTACATCTCACTTCACAATCTTCACTACATCTCACTTAACAATCTTCACCACATCTCACTTCACAATCTTCACTACATCTCACTTCACAATCTTCACTACACCTCACTTCACAATCTTTACTACATCTCACTTCACAATCTTCACTAACACCATCCTTCATCACTACATATAACAACATCCATCATCACTACTTATAACACCGTCCATCATCATCACTACATATAACACTATCCATCATCACTACATATAACACGATCCATCATCACTACATATAACACCATCCACCATCACTACATATAGAACCATCCATCACGACATATAACACCATCCAACATCACTACATATAACACCAACCATCATCACTACATATAATATCATCTATCATCACTACATATTACTCCATCCATCATCACTACATATGACACCATCCAGCATCACTACATATAACACCACCCATCATCACTACATATAACATCATGCATCATCACTACATATAACACCATCCATCAACACTACATATAAAACCAACCTATCATCACTACATATAATATCATCCATCATCACTCCATATAACACCATCCAACATCACTACATATAACACCACCCATCATCACTACATATTACATCATCCATCACTACATATAACTCTATCCATCATCACTACATATAACACCATCCAGCATCACTACATATAACACCAACCATCATCACTACATATAACATCATGCATCATCACTACATATAACACCATCCATCATCACTACATATAAAACCATCCTATCATCACTACATATAACATCATCCATCATCACTACATATAACACCATCCATCACTACATATAGAACCATCCTATCATCACTACATATAATATCATCCATCATCACTACATATAACACCATCCAGCATCACTACATATAACACCAACCATCATCACTACATATATCATCATGCATCATCACTATATATAACACCATCCATCATCACTACATATATTACCCTCCTATCATCACTACATATAACACCATCCATCGTTACTACATATAACGCCATCCTTCATCACTACATATAACACCATCCATCATCACTACATATTATAACACCATCCATCATCTCTACAAACACCAGTCCTCAATACTATAGTGATAAACAGAGCTTCATTTTGTTGTCAATTTCTTTAAATTCCAACCTTATTAAACCGTAATTCTTTCTGTATGGTCAAATTTTGATTTGACCTCAGTGAGAGAGCTGTTAGTGTCAGTACTTCACAATGGTGTTCCGACGCACTGTATCGAAGGTGTCTGAGGTGGAGGTGAAGGCTTGCAAGGATTTCGTTGTAGACTTCGACACCAGCTTTGTGGTGGTTGCAACAAACATCTACCCTGGTGTGGCCCCTAAGCAGATTCGACCATTGTTTGAGGAATGTGGACAGATCGACCTATTTGTGATGCCCGCAAAAGAAAACAAAAATGAACACTATGGCTTCGCATACATCCGATACTTTGACGAAGCCTCCTGTGATAAGGCTGTTGGACGATTGGATGGTGACAGCATTGGCCGCAGCCGAAAATCAACTAACAAGCTGGAAGTTAACTACTACAGTGCCCATGGTACCTTGAACAACCTTGACCGCCAAGCTGCTGAGTTCATTGTTCTATCCAATGTTGCCGACCAACAACCCGCCTCTATCCTTAAGAAGACCAACGTACGCACTACCGTTGCCAAGTCAGTTACCTTCAATTATGACAATTTGGGCGACATCAGGGAGCGCGAAACTTCCACAGCTACTTACACTCTGTCTGTACCTCCCACCCAATGAATTTAACTCAACTGCTGTCATCGAATAAGAAAATGTCGCCAATAGTTGTACCTCTGGGAACCTGGAGGGAGGCACCAACCCCTGATGAAGGCTCAGTAATATCTACCATGTTATGTAAACACTTATAACACATATAACATCATCCATCATCACTACATATAACACCACCCATCATCACTACATATAACACCACCCATCATCACTACATATAACACCACCCATCATCACTACATATAACATCATCCATCATCACTACATATAATACCATCCATCATCACTACATATAACACCATCCATCATCACTGCAGATCGGTAAAGTAGTTTCCGAGATTCTCGTGCGGACACACAAACAAACATACTTACTTCTTTGCTTTATATATATACAAACAAGAAGCAAAAATCTTTAATTATCTATTAATTGTAAGTTTTAAGGTTTTCTTGGAACCATTGGCAGGAAATAAGGACACTTGAGCCTTGAAAACTTACTGTCGTTATAATTATTTATAATTAACCTGTCGATGTTTATTTCCGGGTTAAAGTAAAAGGAAGGTTTTGTCTGGACTATTAGCACGCAGACAGTTGCTGGTTAACGATACTGAAGGCCTATACAGGTGTGTAGTGCTTGTGCTTGGTGATGCTTCGTTTATGAGAGATAATCCCAGGAGTGAACTTTGTTCTGAAAGGACAAACAAAAAAAGTCATTAGTTATCGTTGTCTCGGAAGTGTTTATATGTCGGTCACTCTTGTGTTGTCGATGTGTCCACCCCACAGAGTTATTGCGTGAAGTGACACATTAGACTTCAATTAAAGATCCTCTCCTCTCCATATGGAAGCTGTTCACACCTCTTGACAGTATTTGGTCTGACATTTAGTTATAAAGGTCGTTTTTTGTCTAATTCATCTTCCTATGAAAATTAACAATTCATATCACGTTTTAGAGTTGTATGTTCTTCAAGCCAATTAACACAGTACAGGTAACACCAGAGTCAGGCAGGTACAGTGTTAAGCGTCGTAGTCTACTGCTGTCTTACTGAGTAACGATGATGAAGTAAAGTGGGAAATGACTTTGCCATGAGAGAGGAGAGGAAAGAGAGAAGGAAAGAATAGAAACGGGAAGTAAAGTAGTAGGGAGTAATAGCAGGTGGGCTGTCCACCTAGCTGAGTCGAGGTGATTGGTTGGGGTGGTGGCCATACACAGCACGCTCCTGCTCGCTCAAGGGAGGCTGGGGTGGGGGGAGCTAAGCTAATTAGGCATTCAGTACTGTATTGTGTGTTAATTTATGTAAGTTAAATGGTGGTGTTATTTTTTCATGTATTGTATAAAGTGAGTCTCTTTTTTATATAATAACTCACCTGAAGTGTCGCCCCAGGAAAAGGTAACAGAGACCTTAATGACACAGGTAGATTGTCACTCCCCTCGCCGCCCAGCGTATCCCACCTGAAGATTAACCATCCCGGCGATACCTGGGGGGGGGGGGGGTTTAAGTATAATATATACTCTTATATAATAATGTTGATGCTGTAATACACTGGCAGTCATAGTACAGTACATGTGTTGCCTTTATTAAGTTGAGTTTTGTATTTTGGAAAAAGAGAGAGAAATCTGAGCAACATAATATGGAGAGAGAGAGAGAGAGAGAGAGAGAGAGAGAGTGTGTGTGTGTGTGTATTACATTGCCACACCTGATTCCTTCCTGGTGTATATTTTTACCACCTCTGGTACAACTGTGTCTCTTGCCGATCTATTTTGCACTGTCGCTTCCTGCCTTTCATCTTCCACCTTTCATCTTCTCCTTCATCTTCTTCTCCCCATCGTCTTTCTCCTCCATCTTACCCCTTCATCTTCCCTCCCTTCTTCCTCCCTTCCATCTCCCCCATTCATTTCTTCCCCCTTCATCTTCGTTTCCCCTTTATTTTACCCCTCCATCTTCCCTCCTTTTACCTTCCTCCTTCGGTCTTCTCCTTTCTTTTCCACCAATCTCCTTACCTTCCACTGCTGTCTTAGTCCATTACTGTTTTAAGAAATTTAGTTTTTTCAAGGATTTCGATATTTCATTCACTTACAATTCTTTTTTGTTTTAATTTCATTTTCTCACTCCTGATTCAAGTGATTCAAGTGATGCAGATAATTTAAAATATCCAGCCCTTATAATGTCTTTAGTGCCTCTTAAACTTGGGTAAATATTATTCCATTAAGTTTATAAACAAATACACGACTCAGACACGTTGGTATTATAATAACAAAGCAAAGATATCAAGAAGTTGTGACGCTTCATCTGTACAACCAGTTGAGAATATACTTTCCTTCTCTAAAAGTTTACAAGAAATGAGGAGAGTTTCTCGCCAGGGGGCGCAGCGCTGTGAGAGAAGAATGTAAATAAGCCTGACTAACTAAGAAGACGACCAGGGGTAAGAAATGGTCCGTCTTGAGGATGTGGTTCAGGAGGTGAGGTGAAGATATAAACCTCGAAGACGTCATAAAACACAGAGATGATACTATTTCTAACCTTCCCAAGTCTCTGGTGGGTGGCAGGTGATCACCAACATGAAATACACCAACATGAAATACACCAACATGAAATACACCAACATGAAATACACCAACATGAAATACACCGACATGAAATACACCGACATGAAATACACCAACATGAAATGCGCCAAAATGAAATAGAAGATGCCAAGTGAGGTTGATTATGACTCAGACAGTAACCATAGCAGGACCTAAAAACAGCCAAGACTGTTCTAAAATAAGAACTTAAATTATAATTTCTGCCCAAGAGAGTTAGTGAGTGAACTTTAATTTCCATTATAGTATAAAACTTTAATGAGTTTATCTTCAACGTGATCTTAAATTTTAGTGGGTGAATTTTTTCATTGGATAATTAAGTCTTTGAGAATAACATTTTAAGGCGGCCATTTAGTGTCATCATGCTGTAAGATGTAGATACGCTCCAAAAAGTATGTTTACGATTTTGTGTTAGACGATATGACACAACAGACAAAGGATTTTGACGACCCTACCGAGACAACAGGAGTCACAGTGTTCATTTTGAAATTAATCGGTCTCCTCCATAAAGGCACTTTTGGAGTGTTTGTTTACAACTCCTAGTGGTTAATGTGATGCAGCAGTGTACAGCTCATAGTCCATAAGGTGTTTCTTAGGCCAGACCCTTGAGAGTACAGTGGGTGGTTACACTACTCACCTGCCTTACACTCTCCCTGATGCTTTTGTTAGATGTTGAAACAGGAACTGTGGATCAACCTGTACAGCTTCTCCTTTTACTTTCACACAAACAATAGATTTAACATGTTGCCTTAGTACTTTGATGAAACAATAAGCACAAATGTGTTATCGTCATGATCCGCCTTATGTGATTATATTGCCAGTTGATGTGGGCCCGACCTTGTTTTGACACACTGACTGGCCTCGTGTTAATTTATTCTCACTTTACATACTTTTTTCGTACCTGAACTCCTCGACCGAACGCTCTTAAAGTTTGTAGAGAAGTTGAAACGGGTCTTATTGATATTCGTGTAGGCAGACTGATAGAGGTTCCAGCAATAAGAGAGTACAGCCGGGTCCTGCTGGAGACACTGAACACATTTCAGTTATTACATCTGGATATACACGATCACTCACCAAAGAAAACGAAGACAATTTTACCAACTAATATGGTCGAGGTTCTGTAGATATGGGCCACAGCTCAGGTACGGTCGCTATCTGATCTTCTCGACCAGTGTAACAAGAAAGATCTTTACAAACACTATAACATGTAGTCAACGTGCAGTGACTCAGTAATAACTTATTGCTCCTTTGATTCAAGTGTTCGACAACAAACCGAATATGTTCCCTCTGTTCCTTTGACTCTATCTTGTGTGTACGATCTTGTGGACTGGGGCGTGATCACGATCAATGGTTGTCCCACTCACTCACTCACTAGGTCTCCTGCCATCTCTTACCCATGAAATTAGATTAAATCTGCCCTGTCGTATCCTCTTTACCTATCCTATCCCCCTTGTCTCTATTAACCTTAATATATCATCACTCTCTCTCCCCTACTCTCCTTCCCTGCTTCCTCTACCACTATCTCCACCTCCTCTTTCCTTCTCCTTCCACAATTATTATATCCTCATATCTATGTCTGTCATTCTCTTTATCTGTTCCTACTTCTTTCACTATATCTCTCTATCCCCTCAGCCTAAATCACAATGGCTACAAGAACGAGAGCTTGTGTTGGTAAAAGAGGAATTTTTGAACACCATGACAAATGTATATTTTTTGATGACTTAGGGAGAACGTGTGGCGTGATTAGTGTAGAAGAGGAGATTGTCATACCCTTCTACCCAGTCTTGTTAGTCTCTTATGCCCCACCCTGCCAGTCCTCATACCCTACCCTTCTAGTTCCTCATACCCTACCCTACTAGTTCCTCATACCCTACCCTGTTAGTCCCTCATACCCTACCCTGTTAATCCCTCATACCCTACCATTCCAGTCCCTCATATTCCACCCTACCAGATCCTCATACCTCACCCTTCCAGCCTGTCTTTGTGTCCCAACCAAATTAAGTTCTGTAAAAATCTAAAATCTACCTGATATCTTTCGCCTTCCCTTACCATCATCTCCCAGTTGGTTGTCTTATAAATAGTAGCTCGATGCCCTGGAGTCTCTGGTAGTTTCAATAAGTCTGGAGCCCAACTCATTGAGGAACTTCAGGGTGCTGTCATGATGGGGAGGGAGGGAGAGGGAGCTGCATTATGCTGTCATGCTGGGAAGGGAGGGAGAGGGAGCTGCATTATGCTGTCATGCTGGGGAGGGAGGGAGAGGGAGCTGCATTATGCTGTCATGCTGGGGAGGGAGGGAGAGGGAGCTCATCCTCACTACTTGCATCATGCTGCTGGGGAGGGGAGGAGGGGGAGCCTGTGTTGTGTCATCATGCTGGGGAGGGAGGAGAAACCGTATGCTGTCATCAGGAGGGCTTCCTGCTGTCTCATGCTAGGGAGAGGGAGCTGCATTATGCTGTCATGCTGGGAAGGGAGGGAGAGGGAGCTGCATTATGCTGTCATGCTGGGGAGGGAGGGAGAGGGAGCTGCATTATGCTGTCATGCTGCGGAGGGAGGGAGGGAGAGGGAGCTGCATTATGCTGTCATGCTGGGAAGGGAGGGAGAGGGAGCTGCATTATGCTGTCATGCTGGGGAGAGAGGGAGAGGGAGCTGCATTATGCTGTCATGCTGGGGAGGGATGGAGAGGGAGCTGCATTATGCTGTCATGCTGAAGAGAGAGGGAGAGGGAGCTGCATTATGCTATCATGCTGCAGGGAGGGAGGGAGGAGGGAGCTGCACATAATGTTGTCATCTGCTGCTGTGCAAGGGGAGGTGATTGAGAGGGAAGGAGCTGCATTATGCTGTCATGCTGGGGAGAGAGGGAGAGGGAGTTGCATTATGTTGTCATGCTGGGGAGGGAGGTAGAGGGAGCTGCATTATGCTGTCATGTCGGGGAGGGAGGGAGAGGAGGTCGCATTATGCTGCATGCTGCATTAATATGATGCAGCATAACTCCAGCAGTCTCGCTACAGCTTTGTATGTTTACTGTGATAAACTTACATAGTCGAATGAAAACCTGAGAGACTACTCAATATAAGTCCTTTCATTATACTCTAATATTATCATTGTCACGGATTCAATGGATCTAAGTAACGAAAATAAGGAATAATTTAAGTTGTTGTCAAAGACTTTCATATGATTATTGTTTATAACTGAAGGTGTTGGAACTATTTTATCACAACAAAGAAATATAATGCAGTAAAACATGGACAGTGATGAAGTACAATAAAGAACAAAGACAAACTGTGACATAGAGAACATCCAAGATACAGGAAGACAAACAATAGTAAAATGACAAGGACAGTCATGAGGGCACTGAAGGTGAAACTAACAAAAGATACCTGGAGGAGTTGTTATAAATATTGATTTATGTTTTTAACTTTTTGTACTTTTTTGAAGATTTTGTTTTCTCCATAATACAAAAATATCGGTTAATATTCGTTTTTATTCCAATAGGTATTTGGCATTTTTTACCATTATCACTAGGATTATTTTCAGGTGAGGTCAGGTGAGGTCAGGTAAGGTCAGTTAAAAAATACCAAAATACAAAAAAAATATATATCTACCAATTGGGGAAATTGGGATGAAAAAAATTGTTTACCCAATTTTCTCCAAGAGGTGTAAGATGATCTTGCAGCTTCATAAAAATTCACTAAACAACAATAATTGTCCAAGAGTTAGTAAGGCATCACCTGGTCATGTTAAGCCCACCTGGTGAAGATAAACATATTGGTAATGTTTGTATCGTGATTGAACCACCTCACACAGCAGCCAAGGAGACCCTGAGGCTTTAGGCCACTGACTTAAGTGCTTACATTACACAACATAACGCTCTGTAATGGCCGATGATGCTGTTCTGGTTGTCTAATTGTAGTTTCCAACACGGTAATTACAGCAGGTATCTTTTTATTATCCTGCCATTAAAATAATTAAGTGAATTTATAGACTTACGTAACATCATGAAAGTATAAACCGATGAATTAAAATTAAATAAATATCTTATAAAACAACTAATCTATTTAATTTTCCTTTGAGAGTTAAAGGGATAAAATACACACTAACTGGAGTCTAACTAACCTGATGTGACTCCTCTCCGCCCCACCCAACACATAATCATCCACTCCAGGTAACCTTACACCGCCTAATGGGGCCAAACCTAATAGAATCACACCGAACTTATCCAAATAAACTTTTCAGTGGGTAACCTTGACTCTACCACACCTTGGCTTTAGACGCTAGTATAAGTCTGGCTGGAGGGACCGTAGTCATTAAAAGGGAAGCTTTTTAATAATAGCCATTACCTGCCTCTCGTTAACACTAATGAAATGTTTCTAAAATTAAACGACCTACAATTAAATCCAAATCCTTTTGAATATTTACATAATTTAC
>NW_024753209.1:0-28546 GCF_018991925.1 Homarus americanus
GTTAGGTGAATGTTGACTGACTGACTGACTGACTGACTGACAATTATTAGGAAGTGGTTCCAACACGTTCACACACAACCTATACTCATACCACAAGTCCAGAATTAGAGAGGATCATGTTATTGGATATATTTTCAACGATTTACTCAGTGTCTAACCAACTCTTTAGCGATTTAAATGTGGACCTAAAATTAGGTCCGTATATTTGTTTGTCGTGTTGGTGGTGGTGGTGTGCGCCCGTCCATCAGGTTGATTAACCACCAAAACCATAAAGGGTGCGGCCCTGCCGTTTCAGGGCATACACCACATCCATGGCGGTGACGGTCTTCCTTTTTGCGTGCTCGGTGTAGGTGACGGCGTCACGGATGACGTTCTCCAGAAACACCGTGAGGACGCCGCGGGTCTCCTCGTAGATGAGGCCGGATATACGTTTAACACCTCCACGCCGAGCTAGACGACGAATGGCGGGCTTGGTGATACCCTGGATGTTGTCACGAAGCACCTTACGATGACGCTTGGCACCACCCTTTCCAAGTCCCTTGCCTCCTTTGCCTCGTCCAGTCATGTTGTTGTGGTTGCTACTACAGGTGGTCCTGGTGTGGCTTCGCCCACGGTTTGGTGGGAGTAGGTGGCGTGCTGTGGACGCAGCGGTAGTATCGTTCATCCAAGGCCGTCCCTCCCTCTTGGAGGTGGGGCGTAGCTTGCGGATGACGCATGCGGCACTCGTGGCCAATGAGGTGGCCACTGAGGTGGAGAATGTCTGTATATAAGCCCGCCCGCCTGCCAGGCCGCCCGTCTTTACTATTTCGTCGTCGAGATGGCCCGTACTAAACAGACTGCCCGCAAGTCCACTGGGCAAAGAATACAGGCGGCTTGCCGCAAGGCAGCTCGCAAGTCCGCCCCAGCACGGTGGTGTCAGAAGCCCCCATCGTTACAGGCCCGGAACCGTCGCCCTTCGTGAATCCGTCGTTACCAGAAGAGCACAGAGCTACTCATCAGGAAGCTGCCCTTCCAGCGCCTGGTGCGTGAATCGCCAGGATTTCAAGACGACCTGCGCTTCCAGTCGTCTGCCGTCATGGCTCTGCAGGAAGCCTCTGATGCTTACCTGGTGGGTCTTTTCGAGGACACCAACCTGTGTGCCATTCACGCCAAGCGCGTTACCATCATGCCCAAGGACATCCAGCTGGCCCGGCGCATCCGCGGAGAGCGTGCTTAAGTCCTCTTCCTTGGGGAAAAACAAAAAGCACAACAAAACCTACCAGACATCTATAACTCGGCCCTTCTCAGGGCCAAAGAACTGTTCTGAAGATAATTTTCATGACAATCGAAATGGTTGGTGGTCGGAGAGCGTTAATTTCGGTTACCCAAATCGCCTAACGGTAGGTTGGTAACATTCGTGGAGGTACGATTGTATAGTAGGTCATCAATTCGGGAGGTGGGTGGGTGCAACAAACAAGAGCTAGTAACAAATAAATATATAAAGAAGAAGTAAGTAAGTAAGTAAATAAATAAATAAAATAAAAGAACATACAATAAAAAAAAAAAAAAAAAAATTGTTTACATGAAATAGGCGTGCTGCAAACAAAAAATAAAGCCCAAACACACTCCATGTGTCACTTTGCAGTGGGTGTACAACTACTCACATAGAATTTATTTATTTATTTATTATGTTTCGATTTAGTCAGTTTCTACATAATAGAATGCAGATTATTATAATTTTTATTTATTTCCCTCTCAATATATCACTGTCGGTAACTGTCACTTTAACATGTAACTGTGGCTCCGATGGAGCCGATTAAGTTGTAGTAGTGGGATGGCGTGTTTGTTGTGCACAAGTAACCTCTTACTTGGAAGAGGTGTACTTGGTGACAGCCTTGGTGCCCTCAGACACGGCATGCTTGGCCAGTTCACCGGGCAGCAAGAGTCGGACAGCTGTCTGGATTTCCCGACTTGTAATGGTGGAGCGTTTGTTGCAGTGCGCCAGGCGGGAAGCCTCGGCAGCGATGCGCTCGAAGATGTCGTTCACGAAAGAGTTCATGATGGACATAGCTTTGGAGGAGACTCCTGTGTCGGGGTGCACTTGCTTCAGTACCTTGTAGATGTAGATGCTGTAGCTTTCCTTCCTCCTGCGCTTCTTCTTCTTGTCACCCTTGGCAATGGCCTTCTGGGCCTTTCCAGCCTTCTTGGCAGCCTTTCCGGAAGTTTTGGGAGGCATGGCGGCACAGTTACTCGTGGCGCGGAGCGAGAGAATTTAAAACTGGCCCGACTAACTTTTCCTTATATACCGAGCGGGCCGCTCAGGATCAGACTGGCTGCAGCTACGGCTCTCTTACATTGGTTGGGTCCGCGAGACGGCCACCTGGCCTGATCCTGAGCTTGGTATAAAAGACCAAGGTGGCGGGCGGAAATTTAACTCCTATCACGAAAAGCAGCAGCAGCAACATGTCAGGACGCGGCAAGGGAGGCAAAGTGAAGGGCAAGTCAAAGTCCCGTTCTAGCAGGGCCGGACTCCAGTTCCCCGTGGGTAGAATCCACCGTCTCTTGCGTAAGGGCAACTATGCTGAGCGCGTTGGTGCAGGTGCCCCTGTGTACCTTGCAGCCGTCATGGAGTACCTGGCAGCAGAAGTGCTCGAGCTGGCCGGTAACGCCGCCCGCGACAACAAGAAGACCCGCATTATCCCGCGTCATCTTCAGCTTGCCATTCGCAATGACGAGGAGCTGAACAAGCTCCTGTCTGGAGTCACCATTGCCCAAGGGGGTGTCCTTCCTAACATCCAAGCTGTGCTCCTCCCCAAGAAGACAGAGAAGAAATAAGAACCCAAGGTTCGTTCACACAAGACAACCTAACCAAACAGGCTCCTTTCGGAGCCACAGGATATCACTTAAAGAGAGAAATATACGACATCAACGTTTTGCAGGATAACACTCTATTTTACGTCAAATTAGCATAGTATTGTGGAAATAGAGTGAAATTGATTTTGAATGGTGTAGATGTGAAGGGCGGTTGTGGGGGCCTGGGGTGGGGGACTTAAACGGGACTTAGAAGGGCGCAAGAAGCAGCAGCAGCAGCAGCAGGGAGGCGACCTTATTTTCAGTCTGGTTCATTGACAGTACACATTTACCAGCAGCATACATTGGAGTCATATTCTAACTGTTGACTAATCAGTGTGTGGGCTAGAAACTTTGGGATAAAGAGCAAGAATGTAATGTCCTCAATGAAGTAATGACATAGTTCAAGATACAATAAGTGAGGTGGCCTGAAGTCTTTGACAGTGTCCCATTCAATAATATAGTAGTGCTTTAAAGGTGTATCACCAAGTTTACATGCTGAGTGTTCCTTTATGGGTACAGCGTTACTAACTAGCCAGATGTGTCTGTATCCTAACCTAATTCTGGCCACGACTACATCACACAGGCAGGCAGGAGCAAGTTGTTTGGACACTCTTCCTAGCCCCCTTGGTCCCTGTTCACCTACCTACTGTAGCAGTAAGTAGGTACCTGTTGTAAATCGAAAGGTTGCCAATTCGTATTCAGGGAAAGTTGTTGGAGCTTCTAAACTTGAACTGACACAATCCGAGGAGTGGTGACCCGAGGATCACAGACACTATCTCTCCCACTACAAATCCCTTCCTAACCTCCTGCTCCTTCCTATGTCCTCCCAAAATTGAACCATGCTATCGCAAAGGTAATAATACAGGTAGAGACAACAACATATTTTCCTATTGTCTTATTATATATTAATAACAGAAACGCTGCCGCCATCCCGGAGGCTTTACATTGTCTCACTGTTCATTCCCTCCACAATTCTTCCTCTTACTTCTTCTTCTTCTTCTTCTTCTTCTTCTTCTTCTTCTTCTTCTTCTTCTTCTTCTTCTTCTTCTTCTTCTTCTTCTTCTTCTTCTTCTTCTTCTTCTTCTTCTTCTTCTTCTTCTTCTTCTTCTTCTTCTTCTTCTTCTTCTTCTTCTTCTTCTTCTTCTTCTTCTTCTTCTTCTTCTTCTTCTTCTTCTTCCTTCTTCTTCTTCTTCTTCTTCTTCTTCTTCTTCTTCTTCTTCTTCTTCTTCTTCTTCTTCTTCTTCTTCTTCTTCTTCTTCTTCTTCTTCTTCTTCTTCTTCTTCTTCTTCTTCTTCTTCTTCTTCTTCTTCTTCTTCTTCTTCTTCTTCTTCTTCTTCTTCTTCTTCTTCTTCTTCTTCTTCTTCTTCTTCTTCTTCTTCTTCTTCTTCTTCTTCTTCTTCTTCTTCTTCTTCTTCTTCTTCTTCTTCTTCTTCTTCTTCTTCTTCTTCTTCTTCTTCTTCTTCTTCTTCTTCTTCTTCTTCTTCTTCTTCTTCTTCTTCTTCTTCTTCTTCCATCAATACTTTATTAACGGTGTATGTAAGTTTCACCATGTTTTGCACTACAGCGGTAGAGCAAAGTATATTTTGTTAGCAATAAACCAAAAGCATATTTTATGGCCTAATCATCACTACATAGAACACCACCCATAAAGCATGATACTAGTAGACCACAAAAACTGCTATAAACACCCAAAGCATATTTTATTGCCTAATCATCACTACATAGAACACCACTCATAAAGCATGATACTATTAGACCACAAACTGCTATAAACCCCAATAATATACTATACTAGTGACTCTAATTGTGTTACCCAATATTATACGAAATAATACTATAAAACATAATAATAAACACACTAATAGTGTATATTAGTTGAATGCACAATCTGATGAGAAGTCAAAAAAAAAAAAAAAAAAAATAGCAACAACCTAGAAAGAGTGTAGAGTATTTTTGTGCAAACTATTATACTAGTAGATGGTCTAAGATAACTGTATGTGAAGGAAAAGGTGTGCTCTCCACTCAAACTTTCTTTTTATGAAATCTCCTACTCCCCAGCTGAGCGGTACGCCCAATGGGAAACAAAACGTGGCACATAACACGCCGCCCGCCAGCTCTGGCTCGGTGAATAGGAATCAGTAATCGGGCGGAGTATAAACAACACCGCCGCCAATGTGCTCCTCCCATCTCTGAGGAAATCTGGCGGGCAACTTAGTATTATATTAGCATGTAATAATAATAACAATAATAATAATAATAATACTACTACTACTACTAATAATAATAATAATAATAATAATAATAAATAATAATAATATTAATAATAATAACATGCAATTTCATTTTATAACACATACTAACAAAATAGTGTATAGCCTACTATACTTAACTATAATAGGTTAGGTTGCGTAGGAGGATCTAAAAAGTACAGTAGTATACACACACACACACACACACACACACACACATACATATAGACAACAAACTAAATTAGAAACCACACGTCAGTGAAGTTATCAAATCCTCCAGTTTCCGTCTCCACCTCCTACGCCGACTCAAGTCCCTCGGTGGTCCTGCACACGAGCTCCTCAGTGTTTACACAACATTCATACTTCCCAAGCTCACCTATGCCTCCTCCACCTGGTCTTCCTCCCTAAATGCCACACAACGTAAACACCTCGAAAAAGTGCAAAAGAGGCCATGCAAGATTATTCTCTACCCTTCCTACTCCACATATCAAGAAGCGCTCAACACACTGACCCTTTAGACTCTCACTGACCATCACCACGACCTCATCTGCAAATTTGGTAAGAAGCTTCTACACCATCCCCGACACCGGCTCCTACTACCACCTGAGATCCCTAGTCCGAGAATTGCTCTTCGACACCACAACCGCATCCAGCCCAGCCCATACGTGCACGAACTGATCGCTATAAGAACAGCCCAGTCCCAACCATTGTAAAAATTATCGATAACTTGTAATAAATCAGTGTACTCACTCCCAGTAAACACTACTCCTTGCACTGTCACTATGTTGAAATGAACTGTAGTTTGAGCTTTTCCCCAGCTAGTTATTATATGTCTTATTTGTGTCACTCATGTTACTTGTATATTATTTGTAATTCGTAACCCATTCCCCAAATATGTAACTGTATATTTTCAGTCTTCTGGCTGCCAAGCTCTTTCAATAAACCGTTAATTATTATTATTATTATTATTATTTATATGTTGGCCCATACCAACTCACTCCCCTGAACCCTCCTCCCCAGCGGACTATCAACAAGTTCTTGCCATAAGGTACTATCTCATTTGGCCAAGGAATGGAACCAGTGATGAATAGTGGTGAACAGTGCTTAACTCAGTGAAAAACAACTCGGCAGTTGAGTCTTACCCAAGCTAGCTAACCACCTTCACACAGTGAGGTCCCAGGTACCCAGTTATACTTCCCCTGAGACTCCACGATAGAGAGGCCTGGGACCACACCTCACCCACTTGAATGAGTGAGTCATGTCGACCACGTGGTGTCCCCAAGATGCTACGACAACACGTAGTGAATGTTTTGCTACAGCATCATCATGTGAATTTCCTCATAACACCATCTGTGAGGTAACTGCTACATCATCAGGCCCCTCATAACGCCATCTGTGAGGGAGTTACTACACTACGTGTCTGGTGTTCAACATCTCACCTTACATGATCTACGCGTGCAAACATTAATCTGTATGTTCACTGTGTGCTCCTTCACCTTTCTCTAATGAGGGCTTTTGTTAAACCACCAATTTATGATGTACTAAGTCATTTGTGTCCAATGTATACTTTCGAAAAGCCCTTGTTTGGGGAAGGTAGGAGAGAGTAGTCGTCATTATTGTCCAAGCCACATTATTTATTTCTATATATAAGTAATGCAGGCTGGTTTTTAAATACCTCAATCCCCTAACGGTGCCGTTTGTATATTAAGAAATACCGAAGCCATACAGTACAACACCAGCGAATATGAAGTATCACTGTAACCGGCAACTGTTACTCACTCATACCTACATACATATAGAGAGTCTTTACAGAATGATAGCAGACACGAGGAAGACGAACAACAAGAGGAGAAGAGTTAGAAGAAAATCAACTTCAAGCTAAGAAGAAGAATACCAAGACATTTCCTCCAAACAAGAAAACAACACACACAATCAAGCCGACCAAACACTGAGAAACCATGGCGGAACCCAACATGCACCGGACGCTTGACCTGACTCTATCCTGCCGCATCCAGGCGAGTTGCTGCTTAAAGTCCCTCACGCAAGCGCTGTTTAGCCACTGCACCTATTCTATCCTCCTAAAATTCACTTCAATCCCCCCCTGCCACTAGCATGTTATGTATGTATGTATGTATGTATGTATGTATGTATGTATGTATGTATGTAATGAATGATAACTGCAACTTTGTGTATTAAAACTCATTACTCTTACCGAAGTAATATAGTGCGTGGTTATGTTATGTCATGTTAGGATAGATTATAAACTACATTGGGTTACATTTCGTGAGGTTCGGTGACGCTACAGGAAGTTAGGTGAGGTACCTGGAGGTTAGGTGAATGTTGACTGACTGACTGACAATTATTAGGAAGTGGTTCCAACACGTTCACACACAACCTATACTCATACCACAAGTCCAGAATTAGAGAGGATCATGTTATTGGATATATTTTCAACGATTTACTCAGTGTCTAACCAACTCTTTAGCGATTTAAATGTGGACCTAAAATTAGGTCCGTATATTTGTTTGTCGTGGTGGTGGTGGTGGTGTGCGCCCGTCCATCAGGTTGATTAACCACCAAAACCATAAAGGGTGCGGCCCTGCCGTTTCAGGGCATACACCACATCCATGGCGGTGACGGTCTTCCTTTTTGCGTGCTCGGTGTAGGTGACGGCGTCACGGATGACGTTCTCCAGAAACACCTTGAGGACGCCGCGGGTCTCCTCGTAGATGAGGCCGGATATACGTTTAACACCTCCACGCCGAGCTAGACGACGAATGGCGGGCTTGGTGATACCCTGGATGTTGTCACGAAGCACCTTACGATGACGCTTGGCGCCACCCTTTCCAAGTCCCTTGCCTCCTTTGCCTCGTCCAGTCATGTTGTTGTGGTTGCTACTACAGGTGGTCCTGGTGTGGCTTCGCCCACGGTTTGGTGGGAGTAGGTGGCGTGCTGTGGACGCAGCGGTAGTATCGTTCATCCAAGGCCGTCCCTCCCTCTTGGAGGTGGGGCGTAGCTTGCGGATGACGCATGCGGCACTCGTGGCCAATGAGGTGGCCACTGAGGTGGAGAATGTCTGTATATAAGCCCGCCCGCCTGCCGGGCCGCCCGTATTGACTATTTCGTCGTCGAGATGGCCCGTACTAAACAGACTGCCCGCAAGTCCACTGGAGGCAAGGCTCCACGGAAGCAGCTTGCCACCAAGGCAGCTCGCAAGTCCGCCCCAGCCACCGGTGGTGTCAAGAAGCCCCATCGTTACAGGCCCGGAACCGTCGCCCTTCGTGAGATCCGTCGTTACCAGAAGAGCACAGAGCTACTCATCAGGAAGCTGCCCTTCCAGCGCCTGGTGCGTGAGATCGCCCAGGATTTCAAGACTGACCTGCGCTTCCAGTCGTCTGCCGTCATGGCTCTGCAGGAAGCCTCTGAGGCTTACCTGGTGGGTCTTTTCGAGGACACCAACCTGTGTGCCATTCACGCCAAGCGCGTTACCATCATGCCCAAGGACATCCAGCTGGCCCGGCGCATCCGCGGAGAGCGTGCTTAAGTCCTCTTCCTTGGGGAAAAACAAAAAGCACAACAAAACCTACCAGACATCTATAACTCGGCCCTTCTCAGGGCCAAAGAACTGTTCTGAAGATAATTTTCATGACAATCGAAATGGTTGGTGGTCGGAGAGCGTTAATTTCGGTTACCCAAATCGCCTAACGGTAAGTTGGTAACATTCGTGGAGGTACGATTGTATAGTAGGTCATCAATTCGGGAGGTGGGTGGGTGCAACAAACAAGAGCTAGTAACAAATAAATATATAAAGAAGAAGTAAGTAAATAAATAAATAAAATAAAAGAACATACAATAAAAAAAAAAAAAAAAATTGTTTACATGAAATAGGCGTGCTGCAAACAAGAAATGAAGCCCAAACACACTCCATGTATGTCACTTTGCAGTGGGTGTACAACTACTCCACGCAGAATTTATTTATTTATTTATTATGTTTCGATTTAGTCCGGTTTCTACGCCAATAGAGAATGCAGATTATTATAATTTTTTTTTTATTTATTTCCCTCTCAATATATCACTGTCGGTAACTGTCTCTTTAACATGTAACTGTGGCTCCGATGGAGCCGATTAAGTTGTAGTAGTGGGATGGCGTGTTTGTTGTGCACAAGTAACCTCTTACTTGGAAGAGGTGTACTTGGTGACAGCCTTGGTGCCCTCAGACACGGCATGCTTGGCCAGTTCACCGGGCAGCAAGAGTCGGACAGCTGTCTGGATTTCCCGACTTGTAATGGTGGAGCGTTTGTTGTAGTGCGCCAGGCGGGAAGCCTCGGCAGCGATGCGCTCGAAGATGTCGTTCACGAAAGAGTTCATGATGGACATAGCTTTGGAGGAGACTCCTGTGTCGGGGTGCACTTGCTTCAGTACCTTGTAGATGTAGATGCTGTAGCTTTCCTTCCTCCTGCGCTTCTTCTTCTTGTCACCCTTGGCAATGGCCTTCTGGGCCTTTCCAGCCTTCTTGGCAGCCTTTCCGGAAGTTTTGGGAGGCATGGCGGCACAGTTACTCGTGGCGCGGAGCGAGAGAATTGAAAACTGGCCCGACTAACTTTTCCTTATATACCGAGCGGGCCGCTCAGGATCAGACTGGCTGCAGCTACGGCTCTCTTACATTGGTTGGGTCCGCGAGACGGCCACCTGGCCTGATCCTGAGCTTGGTATAAAAGACCAAGGTGGCGGGCGGAAATTTAACTCCTATCACGAAAAGCAGCAGCAGCAACATGTCAGGACGCGGCAAGGGAGGCAAAGTGAAGGGCAAGTCAAAGTCCCGTTCTAGCAGGGCCGGACTCCAGTTCCCCGTGGGTAGAATCCACCGTCTCTTGCGTAAGGGCAACTATGCTGAGCGCGTTGGTGCAGGTGCCCCTGTGTACCTTGCAGCCGTCATGGAGTACCTGGCAGCAGAAGTGCTCGAGCTGGCCGGTAACGCCGCCCGCGACAACAAGAAGACCCGCATTATCCCACGTCATCTTCAGCTTGCCATTCGCAATGACGAGGAGCTGAACAAGCTCCTGTCTGGAGTCACCATTGCCCAAGGGGGTGTCCTTCCTAACATCCAAGCTGTGCTCCTCCCCAAGAAGACAGAGAAGAAATAAGAACCCAAGGTTCGTTCACACAAGACAACCTAACCAAACAGGCTCCTTTCGGAGCCACAGGATATCACTTAAAGAGAGAAATATACGACATCAACGTTTTGCAGGATAACACTCTATTTTACGTGTAATTAGCATAGTATTGTGGAAATAGAGTGAAATTGATTTTGAATGGTGTAGATGTGAAGGGCGGTTGTGGGGGCCTGGGGTGGGGGACTTAAACGGGACTTAGAAGGGCGCAGAAGCAGCAGCAGCAGCAGCAGCAGGGAGGCGACCTTATTTTCAGTCAGGTTCATACACAAAGAAATACATCAGATTCATTGACAGTACAGTACACATTTACCAGTGTGGGCTAGCCAATTTGGGATAAAGAGCAAGAATGTAATGTCCTCAATGAAGTAATGACATAGTTCAAGATACAATAAGTGAGGTGGCCTGAAGTCTTTGACAGTGTCCCATTCAATAATATAGTAGTGCTTTAAAGGTGTATCACCAAGTTTACATGCTGAGTGTTCCTTTATGGGTACAGCGTTACTAACTAGCCAGATGTGTCTGTATCCTAACCTAATTCTGGCCACGACTACATCACACAGGCAGGCAGGAGCAAGTTGTTTGGACACTCTTCCTAGCCCCCTTGGTCCCTGTTCACCTACCTACTGTAGCAGTAAGTAGGTACCTGTTGTAAATCGAAAGGTTGCCAATTCGTATTCAGGGAAAGTTGTTGGAGCTTCTAAACTTGAACTGACACAATCCGAGGAGTGGTGACCCGAGGATCACAGACACTATCTCTCCCACTACAAATCCCTTCCTAACCTCCTGCTCCTTCCTATGTCCTCCCAAAATTGAACCATGCTATCGCAAAGGTAATAATACAGGTAGAGACAACAACATATTTTCCTATTGTCTTATTATATATTAATAACAGAAACGCTGCCGCCATCCCGGAGGCTTTACATTGTCTCACTGTTCATTCCCTCCACAATTCTTCCTCTTACTTCTTCTTCTTCTTCTTCTTCTTCTTCTTCTTCTTCTTCTTCTTCTTCTTCTTCTTCTTCTTCTTCTTCTTCTTCTTCTTCTTCTTCTTCTTCTTCTTCTTCTTCTTCTTCTTCTTCTTCTTCTTCTTCTTCTTCTTCTTCTTCTTCTTCTTCTTCTTCTTCTTCTTCTTCTTCTTCTTCTTCTTCTTCTTCTTCTTCTTCTTCTTCTTCTTCTTCTTCTTCTTCTTCTTCTTCTTCTTCTTCTTCTTCTTCTTCTTCTTCTTCTTCTTCTTCTTCTTCTTCTTCTTCTTCTTCTTCTTCTTCTTCTTCTTCTTCTTCTTCTTCTTCTTCTTCTTCTTCTTCTTCTTCTTCTTCTTCTTCTTCTTCTTCTTCTTCTTCTTCTTCTTCTTCTTCTTCTTCTTCTTCTTCTTCTTCTTCTTCTTCTTCTTCTTCTTCTTCTTCTTCTTCTTCTTCTTCTTCTTCTTCTTCTTCTTCTTCTTCTTCTTCTTCTTCTTCTTCTTCTTCTTCTTCTTCTTCTATCAATACTTTATTAACGGTGTATGTAAGTTTCACCATGTTTTGCACTACAGCGGTAGAGCAAAGTATATTTTGTTAGCAATAAACCAAAAGCATATTTTATGGCCTAATCATCACTACATAGAACACCACCCATAAAGCATGATACTAGTAGACCACAAAAACTGCTATAAACCCCCAAAGCATATTTTATTGCCTAATCATCACTACATAGAACACCACTCATAAAGCATGATACTATTAGACCACAAACTGCTATAAACCCCAATAATATACTATACTAGTGACTCTAATTGTGTTACCCAATATTATACGAAATAATACTATAAAACATAATAATAAACACACTAATAGTGTATATTAGTTGAATGCACAATCTGATGAGAAGTCAAAAAAAAAAAAAAAAAAAATAGCAACAACCTAGAAAGAGTGTAGAGTATTTTTGTGCAAACTATTATACTAGTAGATGGTCTAAGATAACTGTATGTGAAGGAAAAGGTGTGCTCTCCACTCAAACTTTCTTTTTATGAAATCTCCTACTCCCCAGCTGAGCGGTACGCCCAATGGGAAACAAAACGTGGCACATAACACGCCGCCCGCCAGCTCTGGCTCGGTGAATAGGAATCAGTAATCGGGCGGAGTATAAACAACACCGCCGCCAATGTGCTCCTCCCATCTCTGAGGAAATCTGGCGGGCAACTTAGTATTATATTAACATGTAATAATAATAACAATAATAATAATAATAATACTACTACTACTACTAATAATAATAATAATAATAATAATAATAATAATAATAATATTAATAATAATAACATGCAATTTCATTTTATAACACATACTAACAAAATAGTGTATAGCCTACTATACTTAACTATAATAGGTTAGGTTGCGTAGGAGGATCTAAAAAGTACAGTAGTATACACACACACACACACACACACACACACACACACACACACACACACACATACATATAGACAACAAACTAAATTAGAAACCACACGTCAGTGAAGTTATCAAATCCTCCAGTTTCCGTCTCCACCTCCTACGCCGACTCAAGTCCCTCGGTGGTCCTGCACACGAGCTCCTCAGTGTTTACACAACATTCATACTTCCCAAGCTCACCTATGCCTCCTCCACCTGGTCTTCCTCCCTAAATGCCACACAACGTAAACACCTCGAAAAAGTGCAAAAGAGGCCATGCAAGATTATTCTCTACCCTTCCTACTCCACATATCAAGAAGCGCTCAACACACTGACCCTTTAGACTCTCACTGACCATCACCACGACCTCATCTGCAAATTTGGTAAGAAGCTTCTACACCATCCCCGACACCGGCTCCTACTACCACCTGAGATCCCTAGTCCGAGAATTGCTCTTCGACACCACAACCGCATCCAGCCCAGCCCATACGTGCACGAACTGATCGCTATAAGAACAGCCCAGTCCCAACCATTGTAAAAATTATCGATAACTTGTAATAAATCAGTGTACTCACTCCCAGTAAACACTACTCCTTGCACTGTCACTATGTTGAAATGAACTGTAGTTTGAGCTTTTCCCCAGCTAGTTATTATATGTCTTATTTGTGTCACTCATGTTACTTGTATATTATTTGTAATTCGTAACCCATTCCCCAAATATGTAACTGTATATTTTCAGTCTTCTGGCTGCCAAGCTCTTTCAATAAACCGTTAATTATTATTATTATTATTATTATTTATATGTTGGCCCATACCAACTCACTCCCCTGAACCCTCCTCCCCAGCGGACTATCAACAAGTTCTTGCCATAAGGTACTATTTCATTTGGCCAAGGAATGGAACCAGTGATGAATAGTGGTGAACAGTGCTTAACTCAGTGAAAAACAACTCGGCAGTTGAGTCTTACCCAAGCTAGCTAACCACCTTCACACAGTGAGGTCCCAGGTACCCAGTTATACTTCCCCTGAGACTCCACGATAGAGAGGCCTGGGACCACACCTCACCCACTTGAATGAGTGAGTCATGTCGACCACGTGGTGTCCCCAAGATGCTACGACAACACGTAGTGAATGTTTTGCTACAGCATCATCATGTGAATTTCCTCATAACACCATCTGTGAGGTAACTGCTACATCATCAGGCCCCTCATAACGCCATCTGTGAGGGAGTTACTACACTACGTGTCTGGTGTTCAACATCTCACCTTACATGATCTACGCGTGCAAACATTAATCTGTATGTTCACTGTGTGCTCCTTCACCTTTCTCTAATGAGGGCTTTTGTTAAACCACCAATTTATGATGTACTAAGTCATTTGTGTCCAATGTATACTTTCGAAAAGCCCTTGTTTGGGGAAGGTAGGAGAGAGTAGTCGTCATTATTGTCCAAGCCACATTATTTATTTCTATATATAAGTAATGCAGGCTGGTTTTTAAATACCTCAATCCCCTAACGGTGCCGTTTGTATATTAAGAAATACCGAAGCCATACAGTACAACACCAGCGAATATGAAGTATCACTGTAACCGGCAACTGTTACTCACTCATACCTACATACATATAGAGAGTCTTTACAGAATGATAGCAGACACGAGGAAGACGAACAACAAGAGGAGAAGAGTTAGAAGAAAATCAACTTCAAGCTAAGAAGAAGAATACCAAGACATTTCCTCCAAACAAGAAAACAACACACACAATCAAGCCGACCAAACACTGAGAAACCATGGCGGAACCCAACATGCACCGGACGCTTGACCTGACTCTATCCTGCCGCATCCAGGCGAGTTGCTGCTTAAAGTCCCTCACGCAAGCGCTGTTTAGCCACTGCACCTATTCTATCCTCCTAAAATTCACTTCAATCCCCCCTGCCACTAGCATGTTATGTATGTATGTATGTATGTATGTATGTATGTATGTATGTATGTATGTATGTATGTAATGAATGAACTGCAACTTTGTGTATTAAAACTCATTACTCTTACCGAAGTAATATAGTGCGTGGTTATGTTATGTCATGTTAGGATAGATTATAAACTACATTGGGTTACATTTCGTGAGGTTCGGTGACGCTACAGGAAGTTAGGTGAGGTACCTGGAGGTTAGGTGAATGTTGACTGACTGACTGACAATTATTAGGAAGTGGTTCCAACACGTTCACACACAACCTATACTCATACCACAAGTCCAGAATTAGAGAGGATCATGTTATTGGATATATTTTCAACGATTTACTCAGTGTCTAACCAACTCTTTAGCGATTTAAATGTGGACCTAAAATTAGGTCCGTATATTTGTTTGTCGTGGTGGTGGTGGTGGTGTGCGCCCGTCCATCAGGTTGATTAACCACCAAAACCATAAAGGGTGCGGCCCTGCCGTTTCAGGGCATACACCACATCCATGGCGGTGACGGTCTTCCTTTTTGCGTGCTCGGTGTAGGTGACGGCGTCACGGATGACGTTCTCCAGAAACACCTTGAGGACGCCGCGGGTCTCCTCGTAGATGAGGCCGGATATACGTTTAACACCTCCACGCCGAGCTAGACGACGAATGGCGGGCTTGGTGATACCCTGGATGTTGTCACGAAGCACCTTACGATGACGCTTGGCGCCACCCTTTCCAAGTCCCTTGCCTCCTTTGCCTCGTCCAGTCATGTTGTTGTGGTTGCTACTACAGGTGGTCCTGGTGTGGCTTCGCCCACGGTTTGGTGGGAGTAGGTGGCGTGCTGTGGACGCAGCGGTAGTATCGTTCATCCAAGGCCGTCCCTCCCTCTTGGAGGTGGGGCGTAGCTTGCGGATGACGCATGCGGCACTCGTGGCCAATGAGGTGGCCACTGAGGTGGAGAATGTCTGTATATAAGCCCGCCCGCCTGCCGGGCCGCCCGTATTGACTATTTCGTCGTCGAGATGGCCCGTACTAAACAGACTGCCCGCAAGTCCACTGGAGGCAAGGCTCCACGGAAGCAGCTTGCCACCAAGGCAGCTCGCAAGTCCGCCCCAGCCACCGGTGGTGTCAAGAAGCCCCATCGTTACAGGCCCGGAACCGTCGCCCTTCGTGAGATCCGTCGTTACCAGAAGAGCACAGAGCTACTCATCAGGAAGCTGCCCTTCCAGCGCCTGGTGCGTGAGATCGCCCAGGATTTCAAGACTGACCTGCGCTTCCAGTCGTCTGCCGTCATGGCTCTGCAGGAAGCCTCTGAGGCTTACCTGGTGGGTCTTTTCGAGGACACCAACCTGTGTGCCATTCACGCCAAGCGCGTTACCATCATGCCCAAGGACATCCAGCTGGCCCGGCGCATCCGCGGAGAGCGTGCTTAAGTCCTCTTCCTTGGGGAAAAACAAAAAGCACAACAAAACCTACCAGACATCTATAACTCGGCCCTTCTCAGGGCCAAAGAACTGTTCTGAAGATAATTTTCATGACAATCGAAATGGTTGGTGGTCGGAGAGCGTTAATTTCGGTTACCCAAATCGCCTAACGGTAAGTTGGTAACATTCGTGGAGGTACGATTGTATAGTAGGTCATCAATTCGGGAGGTGGGTGGGTGCAACAAACAAGAGCTAGTAACAAATAAATATATAAAGAAGAAGTAAGTAAATAAATAAATAAAATAAAAGAACATACAATAAAAAAAAAAAAAAAAATTGTTTACATGAAATAGGCGTGCTGCAAACAAGAAATGAAGCCCAAACACACTCCATGTATGTCACTTTGCAGTGGGTGTACAACTACTCCACGCAGAATTTATTTATTTATTTATTATGTTTCGATTTAGTCCGGTTTCTACGCCAATAGAGAATGCAGATTATTATAATTTTTTTTTTATTTATTTCCCTCTCAATATATCACTGTCGGTAACTGTCTCTTTAACATGTAACTGTGGCTCCGATGGAGCCGATTTAGTTGTAGTAGTGGGATGGCGTGTTTGTTGTGCACAAGTAACCTCTTACTTGGAAGAGGTGTACTTGGTGACAGCCTTGGTGCCCTCAGACACGGCATGCTTGGCCAGTTCACCGGGCAGCAAGAGTCGGACAGCTGTCTGGATTTCCCGACTTGTAATGGTGGAGCGTTTGTTGTAGTGCGCCAGGCGGGAAGCCTCGGCAGCGATGCGCTCGAAGATGTCGTTCACGAAAGAGTTCATGATGGACATAACTTTGGAGGAAACTCCTGTGTCGGGGTGCACTTGCTTCAGTACCTTGTAGATGTAGATGCTGTAGCTTTCCTTCCTCCTGCGCTTCTTCTTCTTGTCACCCTTGGCAATGGCCTTCTGGGCCTTTCCAGCCTTCTTGGCAGCCTTTCCGGAAGTTTTGGGAGGCATGGCGGCACAGTTACTCGTGGCGCGGAGCGAGAGAATTGAAAACTGGCCCGACTAACTTTTCCTTATATACCGAGCGGGCCGCTCAGGATCGGACTGGCTGCAGCTACGGCTCTCTTACATTGGTTGGGTCCGCGAGACGGCCACCTGGCCTGATCCTGAGCTTGGTATAAAAGACCAAGGTGGCGGGCGGAAATTTAACTCCTATCACGAAAAGCAGCAGCAGCAACATGTCAGGACGCGGCAAGGGAGGCAAAGTGAAGGGCAAGTCAAAGTCCCGTTCTAGCAGGGCCGGACTCCAGTTCCCCGTGGGTAGAATCCACCGTCTCTTGCGTAAGGGCAACTATGCTGAGCGCGTTGGTGCAGGTGCCCCTGTGTACCTTGCAGCCGTCATGGAGTACCTGGCAGCAGAAGTGCTCGAGCTGGCCGGTAACGCCGCCCGCGACAACAAGAAGACCCGCATTATCCCACGTCATCTTCAGCTTGCCATTCGCAATGACGAGGAGCTGAACAAGCTCCTATCTGGAGTCACCATTGCCCAAGGGGGTGTCCTTCCTAACATCCAAGCTGTGCTCCTCCCCAAGAAGACAGAGAAGAAATAAGAACCCAAGGTTCGTTCACACAAGACAACCTAACCAAACAGGCTCCTTTCGGAGCCACAGGATATCACTTAAAGAGAGAAATATACGACATCAACGTTTTGCAGGATAACACTCTATTTTACGTCAAATTAGCATAGTATTGTGGAAATAGAGTGAAATTGATTTTGAATGGTGTAGATGTGAAGGGCGGTTGTGGGGGCCTGGGGTGGGGGACTTAAACGGGACTTAGAAGGGCGCAAGAAGCAGCAGCAGCAGCCAGGGAGGCGACCTTATTTTCAGTCAGGTTCATACACAAAGCCACATCAAATTCATTGACAGTGATACAGTACACATTTACCAGTGGGCTAGCCAATTTTGGGATAAAGAGCAAAGAATGTAATGTCTCAATGAAATAATGACATAGTTCAAGATACAATAAGGTGAGGTGGCTAGAAGTCTTTGACAGTGTCACATTCAATAATATAGTAATTAACTTTAAAGGTGTATCACCAAGTTTACATGCTGAGTGTTCCGGTATGGGTACAGCGTTACTAACTAGCCAGATGTGTCTGTATCCTAACCTAATTCTGGCCACGACTACATCACACAGGCAGGCAGGAGCAAGTTGTTTGGACACTCTTCCTAGCCCCCTTGGTCCCTGTTCACCTACCTACTGTAGCAGTAAGTAGGTACCTGTTGTAAATCGAAAGGTTGCCAATTCGTATTCAGGGGAAGTTGTTGGAGCTTCTAAACTTGAACTGACACAATCCGAGGAGTGGTGACCCGAGGATCACAGACACTATCTCTCCCACTACAAATCCCTTCCTAACCTCCTGCTCCTTCCTAACCTCCTGCTCCTTCCTATGTCCTCCCAAAATTGAACCATGCTATCGCAAAGGTAATAATACAGGTAGAGACAACAACATATTTTCCTATTGTCTTATTATATATTAATAACAGAAACGCTGCCGCCATCCCGGAGGCTTTACATTGTCTCACTGTTCATTCCCTCCCCAATTCTTCCTCTTACTTCTTCTTCTTCTTCTTCTTCTTCTTCTTCTTCTTCTTCTTCTTCTTCTTCTTCTTCTTCTTCTTCTTCTTCTTCTTCTTCTTCTTCTTCTTCTTCTTCTTCTTCTTCTTCTTCTTCTTCTTCTTCTTCTTCTTCTTCTTCTTCTTCTTCTTCTTCTTCTTCTTCTTCTTCTTCTTCTTCTTCTTCTTCTTCTTCTTCTTCTTCTTCTTCTTCTTCTTCTTCTTCTTCTTCTTCTTCTTCTTCTTCTTCTTCTTCTTCTTCTTCTTCTTCTTCTTCTTCTTCTTCTTCTTCTTCTTCTTCTTCTTCTTCTTCTTCTTCTTCTTCTTCTTCTTCTTCTTCTTCTTCTTCTTCTTCTTCTTCTTCTTCTTCTTCTTCTTCTTCTTCTTCTTCTTCTTCTTCTTCTTCTTCTTCTTCTTCTTCTTCTTCTTCTTCTTCTTCTTCTTCTTCTTCTTCTTCTTCTTCTTCTTCTTCTTCTTCTTCTTCTTCTTCTTCTTCTTCTTCCATCAATACTTTATTAACGGTGTATGTTAGTTTCACCATGTTTTGCACTACAGCGGTAGAGCAAAGTATATTTTGTTAGCAATAAACCAAAAGCATATTTTATGGCCTAATCATCACTACATAGAACACCACCCATAAAGCATGATACTAGTAGACCACAAAAACTGCTATAAACCCCCAAAGCATATTTTATTGCCTAATCATCACTACATAGAACACCACTCATAAAGCATGATACTATTAGACCACAAACTGCTATAAACCCCAATAATATAATAGACTATACTAGTGACTATAATTGTGTTACCCAATATTTTACGAAATAATACTATAAAACATAATAATAAACACACTATTAGTGTATATTAGTTGAATGCACAATCTGATGAGAAGTAAAAAAAAAAACAACAACATAACAATAACCTATAAAGAGTGTAGAGTATTTTTGTGCAAACTATTATACTAGTAGATGGTCTGAATAACTGTATGTGAAGGAAAAATTGTGCTCTCCACTCAAACTTTCTTTTGCCTTAAATCTCTACTCCCCAGCTGAGCAGTACGCCCAATGAGAGGAAACAAAACGTGGCACATAACACGCCGCCCGCCAGCTCTGGCTCGGTGAAGATAGGAATCAGTAATCGGGCGGAGTATAAACAATAACCTGCCATAATGCTCCTCCCATCTCTGGAAATCTGGCAGGCAACTTATGTATATTAGCATGTAATAATAATAACAATAATAATAATAATAATAATAATACTACTACTACTACTACTACTAATAATAATAATAATAATAATATTAATAATAATAATATTAATAATAATAACATGCAATTTCATTTTATAACACATACTAACAAAATAGTGTATAGCCTACTATACTTAACTATAATAGATTAGGTTGCGTAGGAGGATCTAAAAAGTACAGTAGTATACACACACACACACACACACACACACACACACACACACACACATACATATAGACAACAAACTAAATTAGAAACCACACGTCAGTGAAGTTATCAAATCCTCCAGTTTCCGTCTCCACCTCCTACGCCGACTCAAGTCCCTCGGTGGTCCTGCACACGAGCTCCTCAGTGTTTACACAACATTCATACTTCCCAAGCTCACCTATGCCTCCTCCACCTGGTCTTCCTCCCTAAATGCCACACAACGTAAACACCTCGAAAAAGTGCAAAAGAGGCCATGCAAGATTATTCTCTACCCTCCCTACTCCACATATCAAGAAGCGCTCAACACACTGACCCTTTAGACTCTCACTGACCATCACCACGACCTCATCTGCAAATTGAGTAAGAAGCTTCACTACACCATCCCCGACACCGGCTCTACTACCACCTGAGATCCCTGGTCCGAAATTGCTCTTCGACACCACAACCGCATCAGCCCAGCCCATACGTGCACAGACTGATCGCTTCTCAAGAACAGCCCAGTCCAACCATTGTAAAATTATAGTAACTTGCCAATAAATCGGTGTACTCACTCCAGTAAACACTACTCCTTGCACTGTCACTATGTTGAAATGAACTGTAGTTTGAGCTTTTCCCCAGCTAGTTATTATATGTCTTATTTGTGTCACTCATGTTACTTTTATATTATTTGTAATTCGTAACCCATTCCCCAAATATGTAACTGTATATTTTCAGTCTTCTGGCTGCCAAGCTCTTTCAATAAACCGTTAATTATTATTATTATTATTATTATTTATATGTTGGCCCATACCAACTCACTCCCCTGAACCCTCCTCCCCAGCGGACTATCAACAAGTTCTTGCCATAAGGTACTATTTCATTTGGCCAAGGAATGGAACCAGTGATGAATAGTGGTGAACAGTGCTTAACTCAGTGAAAAACAACTCGGCAGTTGAGTCTTACCCAAGCTAGCTAACCACCTTCACACAGTGAGGTCCCAGGTACCCAGTTATACTTCCCCTGAGACTCCACGATAGAGAGGCCTGGAACCACACCTCACCCACTTGAATGAGTGAGTCATGTCGACCACGTGGTGTCCCCAAGATGCTACGACAACACGTAGTGAATGTTTTGCTACAGCATCATCATGTGAATTTCCTCATAACACCATCTGTGAGGTAACTGCTACATCATCAGGCCCCTCATAACGCCATCTGTGAGGGAGTTACTACACTACGTGTCTGGTGTTCAACATCTCACCTTACATGATCTACGCGTGCAAACATTAATCTGTATGTTCACTGTGTGCTCCTTCACCTTTCTCTAATGAGGGCTTTTGTTAAACCACCAATTTATGATGTACTAAGTCATTTGTGTCCAATGTATACTTTCGAAAAGACCTTGTTTGGGGAAGGTAGGAGAGAGTAGTCGTCATTATTGTCCAAGCCACATTATTTATTTCTATATATAAGTAATGCAGGCTGGTTTTTAAATACCTCAATCCCCTAACGGTGCCGTTTGTATATTAAGAAATACCGAAGCCATACAGTACAACACCAGCGAATATGAAGTATCACTGTAACCGGCAACTGTTACTCACTCATACCTACATACATATAGAGAGTCTTTACAGAATGATGATAGCAGACACACGAGAGGCAGACAAGAAGAGGAGGAGCGTTAGAAGAAAATCAACTTCAAGCTAAGAAGAATACCAAGACAGAAGACCAAGACATTTCCTCCAAACAAGAAAACAACACACACAATCAAGCCGACCAAGCACTGAGAAACCATGGCCCAACCCAACACGCACCTGACGCTTGACCTGACTCTGCTCCTGCCGCATCCAGGCGAGTTGCTGCTTAAAGTCCCTCCCGCAAGCGCTGTTTAGCCACTGCACCTATTCTATCCTCCTAAAATTCACTTCAATCCCCCCCTGCCACTAGCATGTTATGTATGTATGTATGTATGTATGTATGTATGTATGTATGTATGTATGTATGTATGTATGTATGAATGAATGATAACTGCAACTTTGTGTATTAAAACTCATTACTCTTACCGAAGTAATATAGTGCGTGGTTATGTTATGTCATGTTAGGATAGATTATAAACTACATTGGGTTACATTTAGTGAGGTTCGGTGACGCTACAGAAGTTAGGTGAGGTACCCCTGGAGGTTAGGTGAATGTTGACTGACCTGACTGACTGACTGACAATTATTAAGTGGTTCCAACACGTTCCCCACACAACCTATACTCATACCACAAGTCCAAATTAGAGGATCATGTTGTGGATATATTTTCAACGATTTACTCAGTGTCTAACCAACTCTTTAGCGATTTAAATGTGGACCTAAAAGTAGGTCCGTATATTTGTTTGTCGTGGTGGTGGTGGTGGTGGTGGTGGTGTGCGCCCGTCCATCAGGTTGATTAACCACCAAAACCATAAAGGGTGCGGCCTTGCCGTTTCAGGGCATACACCACATCCATGGCGGTGACGGTCTTCCTTTTTGCGTGCTCGGTGTAGGTGACGGCGTCACGGATGACGTTCTCCAGAAACACCGTGAGGACGCCGCGGGTCTCCTCGTAGATGAGGCCGGATATACGTTTAACACCTCCACGCCGAGCTAGACGACGAATGGCGGGCTTGGTGATACCCTGGATGTTGTCACGAAGCACCTTACGATGACGCTTGGCGCCACCCTTTCCAAGTCCCTTGCCGCCTTTGCCTCGTCCAGTCATGTTGTTGTGGTTGCTACTACAGGTGGTCCTGGTGTGGCTTCGCCCACGGTTTGGTGGGAGTAGGTGGCGTGCTGTGGACGCAGCAGTAGTATCGTTCATCAGGCCGTCCCTCCCACTCTTGGAGGCAGGGCGTAACTTGCAGATGACATGCATGGCCAATGAGGTGGCCACTGAGGTGGAGAATGTCTGTATATAAGCCCGCCCGCCTGCCGGGCCGCCCGTATTGACTATTTCGTCGTCGAGATGGCCCGTACTAAACAGACTGCCCGCAAGTCCACTGGAGGCAAGGCTCCACGGAAGCAGCTTGCCACCAAGGCAGCTCGCAAGTCCGCCCCAGCCACCGGTGGTGTCAAGAAGCCCCATCGTTACAGGCCCGGAAACGTCGCCCTTCGTGAGATCCGTCGTTACCAGAAGAGCACAGAGCTACTCATCAGGAAGCTGCCCTTCCAGCGCCTGGTGCGTGAGATCGCCCAGGATTTCAAGACTGACCTGCGCTTCCAGTCATGCGTCATGGCTCTGCGGAAGCCTCTGAGGCTTACCTGGTCGTCTTTCGAGGACACCAACCTGTGTGCCATTCACGCCAAGCGCGTTACCATCATGCCCAAGGACATCCAGCTGGCCCGGCGCATCCGCGGAGAGCGTGCTTAAGTCCTCTTCCTTGGGGAAAAAGAAAAAGCACAACAAAACCTACCAGACATCTATAACTCGGCCCTTCTCAGGGCCAAAGAACTGTTCTGAAGATAATTTTCATGACAATCGAAATGGTTGGTGGTCGGAGAGCGTTAATTTCGGTTACCCAAATCGCCTAACGGTAAGTTGGTAACATTCGTGGAGGTACGATTGTATAGTAGGTCATCAATTCGGGAGGTGGGTGGGTGCAACAAACAAGAGCTAGTAACAAATAAATATATAAAGAATAAGTAAGTAAAGAAATAAATAAAATAAACGAACATACAATAAAATAAAATAAATTTTTTTTTTACATGAAATAGGCATGCTGCAAACAAGAAATGAAGCCCAAACACACTCCATGTATGTCACTTTGCAGTGGGTGTAAAAGTACTCCACGCAGAATTTATTTATTTATTTATAATGTTTCGATTTAGTCCTGTTTCTACGCCAATAGAGAATGCAGATTATTATAATTTTTTTTTATTTATTTCCCTCTCAATATATCACTGTCGGTAACTGTCTCTTTAACATGTAACTGTGGCTCCGATGGAGCCGATTAAGTTGTAGTAGTGGGATGGCGTGTTTGTTGTGCACAAGTAACCTCTTACTTGGAAGAGGTGTACTTGGTGACAGCCTTGGTGCCCTCAGACACAGCATGCTTGGCCAGTTCACCGGGCAGCAAGAGTCGGACAGCTGTCTGGATTTCCCGACTTGTAATGGTGGAGCGTTTGTTGTAGTGCGCCAGGCGGGAAGCCTCGGCAGCGATGCGCTCGAAGATGTCGTTCACGAAAGAGTTCATGATGGACATAGCTTTGGAGGAGACTCCTGTGTCGGGGTGCACTTGCTTCAGTACCTTGTAGATGTAGATGCTGTAGCTTTCCTTCCTCCTGCGCTTCTTCTTCTTGTCACCCTTGGCAATGGCCTTCTGGGCCTTTCCAGCCTTCTTGGCAGCCTTTCCGGAAGTTTTGGGGGGCATGGCGGCACAGTTACTCGTGGCGCGGAGCGAGAGAATTGAAAACTGGCCCGACTAACTTTTCCTTATATACCGAGCGGGCCGCTCAGGATCAGACTGGCTGCAGCTACGGCTCTCTTACATTGGTTGGGTCCGCGAGACGGCCACCTGGCCTGATCCTGAGCTTGGTATAAAAGACCAAGGTGGCGGGCGGAAATTTAACTCCTATCACGAAAAGCAGCAGCAGCAACATGTCAGGACGCGGCAAGGGAGGCAAAGTGAAGGGCAAGTCAAAGTCCCGTTCTAGCGGGGCCGGACTCCAGTTCCCCGTGGGTAGAATCCACCGTCTCTTGCGTAAGGGCAACTATGCTGAGCGCGTTGGTGCAGGTGCCCCTGTGTACCTTGCAGCCGTCATGGAGTACCTGGCAGCAGAAGTGCTCGAGCTGGCCGGTAACGCCGCCCGCGACAACAAGAAGACCCGCATTATCCCACGTCATCTTCAGCTTGCCATTCGCAATGACGAGGAGCTGAACAAGCTCCTGTCTGGAGTCACCATTGCCCAAGGGGGTGTCCTTCCTAACATCCAAGCTGTGCTCCTCCCCAAGAAGACAGAGAAGAAATAAGAACCCAAGGTTCGTTCACACAAGACAACCTAACCAAACAGGCTCCTTTCGGAGCCACAGGATATCACTTAAAGAGAGAAATATACGACATCAACGTTTTGCAGGATAACACTCTGTGGAAATTGAGTGTAAATGTTTTAGAATGGTGTAGATGTGAAGGGCGGTTGTGGGGGCCTGGGGTGGGGGACTTAAACGGGACTTAGAAGGGCGCAGAAGCAGAAGCAGAAGCAGCTTTAGCAGCAGCAGCAGCCAGGGAGGCGACCTTATTTTCAGTCAGGTTCATACACAAAGAAATACATCAGATTCATTGACAGTACAGTACACATTTACCAGTGTGGGCTAGCCAATTTGGGATAAAGAGCAAGAATGTAATGTCCTCAATGAAGTAATGACATAGTTCAAGATACAATAAGTGAGGTGGCCTGAAGTCTTTGACAGTGTCCCATTCAATAATATAGTAGTGCTTTAAAGGTGTATCACCAAGTTTACATGCTGAGTGTTCCGGTATGGGTACAGCGTTACTAACTAGCCAGATATGTCTGTATCCTAACCTAATTCTGGCCACGACTACATCACACAGGCAGGCAGGAGCAAGTTGTTTGGACACTCTTCCTAGCCCCCTTGGTCCCTGTTCACCTACCTACTGTAGCAGTAAGTAGGTACCTTTTGTAAATCGAAAGGTTGCCAATTCGTATTCAGGGAAAGTTGTTGGAGCTTCTAAACTTGAACTGACACAATCCGAGGAGTGGTGACCCGAGGATCACAGACACTATCTCTCCCACTACAAATCCCTTCCTAACCTCCTGCTCCTTCCTATGTCCTCCCAAAATTGAACCATGCTATCGCAAAGGTAATAATACAGGTAGAGACAACAACATATTTTCCTATTGTCTTATTATATATTAATAACAGAAGCGCTGCCGCCATCCCGGAGGCTTTACATTGTCTCACTGTTCATTCCCTCCACAATTCTTCCTCTTACTTCTTCTTCTTCTTCTTCTTCTTCTTCTTCTTCTTCTTCTTCTTCTTCTTCTTCTTCTTCTTCTTCTTCTTCTTCTTCTTCTTCTTCTTCTTCTTCTTCTTCTTCTTCTTCTTCTTCTTCTTCTTCTTCTTCTTCTTCTTCTTCTTCTTCTTCTTCTTCTTCTTCTTCTTCTTCTTCTTCTTCTCCTTCTTCTTCTTCTTCTTCTTCTTCTTCTTCTTCTTCTTCTTCTTCTTCTTCTTCTTCTTCTTCTTCTTCTTCTTCTTCTTCTTCTTCTTCTTCTTCTTCTTCTTCTTCTTCTTCTTCTTCTTCTTCTTCTTCTTCCATCAATACTTTATTAACGGTGTATGTAAGTTTCACCATGTTTTGCACTACAGCGGTAGAGCAAAGTATATTTTGTTAGCAATAAACCAAAAGCATATTTTATGGCCTAATCATCACTACATAGAACACCACCCATAAAGCATGATACTAGTAGACCACAAAAACTGCTATAAACCCCCAAAGCATATTTTATTGCCTAATCATCACTACATAGAACACCACTCATAAAACATGATACTATTAGACCACAAACTGCTATAAACCCCAATAATATACTATACTAGTGACTCTAATTGTGTTACCCAATATTATACGAAATAATACTATAAAACATAATAATAAACACACTAATAGTGTATATTAGTTGAATGCACAATCTGATGAGAAGTCAAAAAAAAAAAAAAAAAAAATAGCAACAACCTAGAAAGAGTGTAGAGTATTTTTGTGCAAACTATTATACTAGTAGATGGTCTAAGATAACTGTATGTGAAGGAAAGGGTGTGCTCTCCACTCAAACTTTCTTTTTATGAAATCTCCTACTCCCCAGCTGAGCGGTACGCCCAATGGGAAACAAAACGTGGCACATAACACGCCGCCCGCCAGCTCTGGCTCGGTGAATAGGAATCAGTAATCGGGCGGAGTATAAACAACACCGCCGCCAATGTGCTCCTCCCATCTCTGAGGAAATCTGGCGGGCAACTTAGTATTATATTAGCATGTAATAATAATAACAATAATAATAATAATAATACTACTACTACTACTACTAATAATAATAATAATAATAATAATAATATTAATAATAATAATATTAATAATAATAACATGCAATTTCATTTTATAACACATACTAACAAAATAGTGTATAGCCTACTATACTTAACTATAATAGGTTAGGTTGCGTAGGAGGATCTAAAAAGTACAGTAGTATACACACACACACACACACACACACACACACACACACACACACACACACACATACATACATATAGACAACAAACTAAATTAGAAACCACACGTCAGTGAAGTTATCAAATCCTCCAGTTTCCGTCTCCACCTCCTACGCCGACTCAAGTCCCTCGGTGTTCCTGCACACGAGCTCCTCAGTGTTTACACAACATTCATACTTCCCAAGTTCACCTATGCCTCCTCCACCTGGTCTTCCTCCCTAAATGCCACACAACGTAAACACCTCGAAAAAGTGCAAAAGAGGCCATGCAAGATTATTCTCTACCCTTCCTACTCCACATATCAAGAAGCGCTCAACACACTGACCCTTTAGACTCTCACTGACCATCACCACGACCTCCTCTGCAAATTTGGTAAGAAGCTTCTACACCATCCCCGACACCGGCTCCTACTACCACCTGAGATCCCTAGTCCGAGAATTGCTCTCCGACACCACAACCGCATCCAGCCCAGCCCATACGTGCACGAACTGATCGCTATAAGAACAGCCCAGTCCCAACCATTGTAAAAATTATCGATAACTTGTAATAAATCAGTGTACTCACTCCCAGTAAACACTACTCCTTGCACTGTCACTATGTTGAAATGAACTGTAGTTTGAGCTTTTCCCCAGCTAGTTATTATATGTCTTATTTGTGTCACTCATGTTACTTGTATATTATTTGTAATTCGTAACCCATTCCCCAAATATGTAACTGTATATTTTCAGTCTTCTGGCTGCCAAGCTCTTTCAATAAACCGTTAATTATTATTATTATTATTATTATTTATATGTTGGCCCATACCAACTCACTCCCCTGAACCCTCCTCCCCAGCGGACTATCAACAAGTTCTTGCCCTAAGGTACTATCTCATTTGGCCAAGGAATGGAACCAGTGATGAATAGTGGTGAACAGTGCTTAACTCAGTGAAAAACAACTCGGCAGTTGAGTCTTACCCAAGCTAGCTAACCACCTTCACACAGTGAGGTCCCAGGTACCCAGTTATACTTCCCCTGAGACTCCACGATAGAGAGGCCTGGGACCACACCTCACCCACTTGAATGAGTGAGTCATGTCGACCACGTGGTGTCCCCAAGATGCTACGACAACACGTAGTGAATGTTTTGCTACAGCATCATCATGTGAATTTCCTCATAACACCATCTGTGAGGTAACTGCTACATCCTCAGGCCCCTCATAACGCCATCTGTGAGG